>NW_010146634.1:0-58839 GCF_000699245.1 Pterocles gutturalis
CAGGTGTTGCCGCGGTGTGGGAATCGCCCCCGGTGAGTGAGCCGTGCCCTGCGCCCGCGGCCGTGGGGGCGGATTGTGCTCTCCCTCCGTGTCAGCACCCTTTCTGTAAGGATCAACGGGAAATAGCGTTTAATGGTGAAAAGATGAAGCTTCTGCGGTGGTGCTCCTGTTAACACAATACAGGGGCCTCGGAGCATGTCCCGACCCTCGAGAAATCGAGAATACGGGAGTAACAACTACGAGTAATTATGCAGGAGGTTTTCTTTGGGTAAAGGGTTTGTTATTTAGTTCCTCCTTACACATCCCTACGGGTCCATAATTGACCCTTTTTTCTCTGCCTTGATGCTGCTTTGTGGAGCCTTGAGCCACCCATTTGAACGTGCTCCTAAAGCACAGAGCATGTTGACTCCGTAGTCCTCTGCTTCCCTTGCTTGCCAAAGTTTTTGTCAGTAGTTTGAGCTGTAATCTTGCTGCCTGCTCCTTGACAACTGCAGTACCTGTCTGGTGGTATAGAGGATTCTGGGTGCATTTATTTGACATGAAATGTGTAAAATCATCTGCCTAAAAATCTCAGTATGAGCCTCTGTGTGGACCTTAAATATTTATTTACTAGTGTTCTCCATCTTTCTGTACCAGAAGTCTAATCTTATTCCTGTGGCCATCTAGCATTAATTTGATATTCCTTTGCAATCCTTTACTTTTCTTATCTTCCTTTCTAATAAAGCCCGTTGCCTTTGAGCTCGTATTCTTTTCTGTTGTGCCTCACCTCGTTACTTGATTATTTCAGTCAACCTTTACCACTGAATGCATGTTGTCCTCCATTGGGAATGTAATTTTCGAGGAGGTAGATTGAACAACTGAAAGGTGCTCCTAAAACTGGAAAGATCATAATAAGATTTCATATTTTTATTACCATGTATGTGCACCATCTGTTGTGACCTTTATCTTGGTTCATAACCACTCCAAGCGTGTCATTGTGCAAGCACAGTGAAAACCTGATCCTTGCCCCAGAGAGCATTCAGCCTAAACATAAATGAAATGGCAATATAAACACAAAAAAGAAACCCAGAGACTTGCTGAATGTTTGTCATGATTGTCACAGCACATCACTAGTCTCATTACCGTCTTCCTTAGTAGAGAACTTATGCCAGTTTTAACTTAAATGGTAAAGTCTAACAAGGAGCTGCTTCAGATCCAGTAGTACCAAAATATGTAACTGTGCAGCTTTATACAAAATTGCTCGTATGGCTGAAGATGTCACCGGCGGTGAGGGAGCAGAGGCTCCAGGTGCAGTCCGTAATCAGCTTTCAGGTTAAAAAAAAAAAAAAGGAAAAAGTATTAAGCAACTGGAAGGCTGGATTCCAGGGAGACCCAGCACTCACTGCTAGCTTGGTTCCTGCCGTGGTCAAGTTTCACTGCTGGCAATGTGGTTTGAAAAGGCAGCAGACAGGAGGGGAAGCAGGGACAGACTTCAGAAACATTGCTTGGTGTTAGGAAAGCCAAAGTTCAGCTGAAGTTGAGGCTTGCGCAGCATATGTCAAGAGCAAAGAGAAGAGTTTCTGCTGTGACATTAGCAGCAAAAATATGAATAAGGAAAAATGTTGGGTCATTGCTAAACGGAGCTGGTCGTTTAGTGGTGATGGACACAATTACAGATTTACACCAGTAAATTCTCCAAGGCCTTTGTGTCACTTTGGATTCAATCATGGAGTGAATCCTATTGGAAAATATTTTTCATCATGTAAAGGAGAAGGCAAGCATGGATTTATGTATGGTAAATCATACCTGGCCATCCTGATTGCCTTCAGTGATAAAAGGGCTGGATTCGTAGGCAGTAGGAGAGCGGAGTGTGTCATTTACCTTGACTTCAGCAAGGCTTTTAACACTGTGTTCTTGTGTCAAAGTTAGGATGTTATAGGCTGGATGGATGGACGGACAACTGGGTAAGTAAAAAAATGGTTGAATGGTCAGGCTCAGAGGGTTGTGATTAATCAGACATGTTATACCTGGAGGCTGGTAAGAAGTGGAGCACCCTGTGGGCTTGTCCTGTGACCTGTCCTGTTTAAAATCTCTCAGTGACCTGCAGGACCTGTCAAAGTGCACTCTCGTTAAGTGTGCAGGTGACAGAAGACTAGGGGAATCTGTTAACGTACTCAAGGACAGAGCTGCCACTCAGAGGGACCTAGATGGGCAAGAGGAATGGGCCAACAGGGACCTTATGAAATTTGGCAGTGACAGATTTGGAGAGTAGTGTAGGGGAGAGGGACCTGGGGGTCCTGGTGGACAGCAGGATGGCCATGAGCCAGCACTGTGCCCTCGTGGCCAAGAAGGCCAATGGCATCCTGGGGTGTATCAGAAGCAGTGTGGTCAGTAGGTCAAGAGAGGTTCTCCTCCCCCTCTACTCTGCCCTGGTGAGACCGCATCTGGAATATTGTGTCCAGTTCTGGGCCCCTCAGTTCAAGAGGGACAGAGAACTGCTGGAGAGAGTCCAGCGCAGAGCCACAAAGATGATGAAGGGAATGGAGCATCTCCCTTATGAGGAAAGGCTGAGGGAGCTGGGTCTCTTTAGCCTGGAAAAGAGGAGACTGAGGGGTGACCTAATCAATGTTTATAAATATGTAAAGGGTGAGTGTCAGGAGGATGGAGCCAGGCTCTTCTCTGTGACATCCAGTGATAGGACAAGGGGCAATGGGTTCAAGCTGGAACATAGGAGGTTCCACTTGAATATGAGAAAAAACTTCTTCACAGTGAGGGTGACAGAGCACTGGAACAGGCTGCCCAGAGAGGTTGTGGAGTCTCCTTCTCTGGAGACATTCAAAGCCCCCCTGGATGCGTTCCTGTGTGATCTGATCTAGGTGTCCTGCTCCGGCAGGGGGATTGGACTAGATGATCTTTCGAGGTCCCTTCCAGTCTCTAACATTCTGTGATTCTGTGAAATGTAAATTCCTGCACCTGGAAAGAGAGAACCCCTTGTAACATACAGGTGACAGTGCAGGGGACTGGCAGACCAGAGAGCGAACTGAAGGTCAGCCCACAGCGTGCCCCCACATAGGAGCATCTTGGCACATACAGGAGCAGGGGGAGTGGTTATCCCCCCCGACCAGCCATGGGAGACCGTGTCCAGATACCATGTCCCGTTTTTGGTCACCCATACAGGAAGGGTGTTCAGCAGTTAGAGAGACTGCCGGGGTGGTCAGGGGTTGGGGCGCTGTGAGGTGAGGCTGCAGGACAGGGCTTGTTCTGCCCGGAGAAAGGGCGGCTTCAGGGGGCACCTAACAGCAGCTCCCTGGTACCTGTGGCGGGGTGGAGCATTGAGAAGATGGAGCCAGGCTCCTCATGGTGGCATATCGTGGGAAGGTGAGGGACAACAGGCATAAATTGAAATGAGATGTTCAAACTGGATATAAGGAGAAACTTTTTCACTACAAGGTCAGTCAGTGCCACAGGTTGCATAGTGTGGTGTGGCATCTCCATCCGTGGAGACCTGGGTGGATAAAGCCCTGAGGAGCCTGTCCTGGCCTCACAACTCACCCTGCTTGAGCAGGAGGTTGGACTGGAGATCTCCCGAGGTCCTTTCCAGCCTGAACGGTCCTGTGATACTGTAAACCCCAGGAACTGCACTGACTGTGCTCCCAAGCTTCATTCAGCCGCAGTCAGGAGTTAACTGTTTCTGCTGCTCTCCATTCAGGAGCAAAGTGGTATGTATACATTGCCCTGACCTCTGGAAGTTTTTTCTCTTTGCAAAGCTTTGTGATGATTTTGTTTACGAGTTTGAAGAGAATAGACATTAACTGATATTAATGCAAATAGTCTTTTGCTGCCAGTCAAAGATGGGAGGGCAGCCCATAGTGTATCGTTTAATCAGATAAATGAGGAAGGACGCCTTACTTAGGAGATTTGTAAGCTGGAGGTAGGTGAGTGAATCTGCTTTGGTTCCTGTGTTGAATGGGAAGTTAAATGAAATCTTATTCCTGTTTCAAAGAGTTTTCCTGCTGCAAACTAGAGGTATTTTTGTACCTCTTAAGGCAGCAATTTCTTCCTAGGAGTTCTCAAAATGTTTCAAAATATGTATCAGTTTCAGTCAGGTGTAAAGGTATTTTTTGTTTGTGTGTATAGTGATGTTCCTGTGAGGTAGGAAAAGCAGATCAGGGGAACAAAGCAAACGAGCTCCTACTGTACAGAATGCACTTTCAGGAAGATACTGAAATTATTTTTAAGGCAAACTGCAACAGAATATAGCCCGTATAACTGAGGAGGGAGATTCTTTCGTCATGTTTTGGGACTTGTTTCTTTTCTTTTGCAGTGTCTTCCAGAGCCCATAAATTCTAGCTGATGTGTGCCACTAGTCAGTCAAAGCTGCGTAAAAATAATGAAAATGCGACTTGTTGCATTTATATTTTGTGATGGTTTTCCTCTCAAACAAAATGCATAATAAAATCCTGCTAATGTGTTTAATCTCTGTTGTTGAAGTGTAAAGACAGTAAAGCATTATTCTGTTTTATTTTCCAGTGGCTTTGAAACGTATGTTGAACTTCAATGTTCCTCCTGTTAAAAACAGCACAGGAGAGCCAGTGTGGAAGGTAAGAACTATTTGAACAGGAATAGGAGAATTTTATAGTGTTCAAAAAAGTTAAGATTTTCAAATTTTAACTAACTCAAGTATCTTCTCTATGTATTTAACTTGTACAAAATATTTTTTCCTGTGTTATGAATATACAGAATTCAGTATCAGAATTGCTGAGAAAAATACATATTTGAGATATTGTCTGCTTGAAGACCCAATGACTAACTGATTCTTTAGGCAATATTTTAGTGAGTGACTGAGGAGGACATTTTTTAAATATGCTTAGGTCCTTCTGATACCTGTTGGCAGAAACTTGCATGATACCTTACAGGTGAACTCAGAGAGTCAGAAAGAACCCCATAGAAAGGGAAGAACTATTGATAGCCTTAAATTTAGAACAAGCTGAGATCAAGCTACCTTTATTAGCTTTAAAAAGTGAGTAACTTGTAATTTGTGAGAAGTTTTTGCTAGTACAAAGTATATATTGTCTCTTCATCTATTCTGTTGTCTTTTTTAACTAGTTCCTTTCTTTCCTCTCTGCTTCTCCCTTTTTTTCCTCCCAAATGCAGTCAAAGAAATTCTGCACTTACAATAACAAATTTCTGAGTGCAGATTCCTGTTTGACATTTTTCAGGAGATGGAAGTCATGATTTTTTCTGCTTTATAATTGAGCTTCTTTTAGTTCTTTTTTTTTCCCAATTTGTTTATTAGTAAGCACAAATGGAAGTCCATAACAAATTCATGATTTACTATAAATTGGTAAATGTTTAGCACTTTTCAGGTTAGTGTAGTAGTTCCTTAAGCCTGAATTCCTGTATCCACTGTATCCTGTATTCTACAGTATCCATTTTTACAGCACTTTGTAAGAAGATGTGTATCTATTTCAGGTTCTCATTTATGACAGATTTGGCCAAGATATAATCTCACCTTTGCTGTCAGTGAAAGAGCTGAGAGATATGGGGATCACTTTGCATCTGTAGGTACTTTTCAAAAATGGTGTTGGTTTTTTTTTTCTGAAAAGAACTTTATTTAATATTCCCCAAAATCATGAACAAAACATTGAAAATTGTTCACTAAATAACTACTAAAATAAAGAATATACCCTGACTTGTTCCTAAAATCAAATGGTATTATTCAGAATCAGGGAGTGGAGAGGTAAGTCCAAACACTGTTTAGCAGGATTTCTTACTAAGTTCAGGACACCCCAGTTCAAAAATAAAAATTATCCAATAGGTGTTTTTTGGAACCTGTTTGTACAAATCCCTCTGTATTCATATATGGTAAAATTATTTTGGCACAAACCGTGTCATGGGACTGTGCATGTTCTGTGCCTGTCTTTTTACACGTAGAATTTATTTGTCTCTTATCCAACATAAGGAATCTTTAAGTACTATTTTAAGAGATTTCCCATTTCTCTTTCTCCAGATTGCATTTATTAGTTCATTGTCATTCCTTAGCTATGGTAATAGTCATGGAGAAACTTTGAAGATACATTTATTTTTTTCAAAATTTTATTAACTAAGTGAAGGCTAGAAATATAAACACAGTTTAACATATCGACATGTCAGCAGAAATGTGAGAGAAACACGTAAGCATCTTGCCTGCAAGCAGAAAAGGCAAGTTTAATAGTATGATATATGCAGGTTTTTTGTTATCATGTCAACAATTTAATGGGCATATGAACTTTATGGATGTGGTATTTTACCTTCCGCTGAACGGATTAATCCACTTTTGAAGATTTGTGAAGCCTTTTCTCAAGCTTTGAATAAACTTCAGAGACATCTATTAATATATTCAGCCAAAAATTATACAAATATGATTTTTGCTATTTTTTCATATCTTGTTCTTGCTAAAAACCTAGCTAAATATAGTGAGAAATTGTAGGGAATTAAATGTGTCTTTACAAATAAATAACTTCTTTTATAATTTTACACAAATCAGAGGAGGAACACGTTAGAGATGTATTTTATCTTCCTTTCAGGCTTTTGCATTCAGATCGAGATGCTATTCCAGATGTTCCAGCTGTTTACTTTGTAATGCCAACAGAAGAAAATATTGACAGAATGTGCCAGGTAACTTGCATGCTTAATGTTTCAAATGAGTGGACAAAACAGAGTGTGTGAAGTGTCCTGTGCTCACCGGGGTGTAACTGTTCTACATCTAGTCCTTGTGCATGTCTGAACACCCTTGCTTGCACTTTTTATATATTAGCACATGTTTGTCAGTAAAATATTACCCAAAATGTTTACATGCAAAACTTCAATTTCCCAGAAAGCAGAAGGGTAAATGTGTCTCCTCTGTTTTGGAGACAGAGTTTGGGGAGTGAAAAGACAAGAGGCAGTGGGCACAACCCAAAATACAGGCAATTTCATTTAAATATAAGAAAAAGCTATTTTAATGAGGGTGGCCGAATGCTCGAACAGATTGTCTGGAGAGTTTGTAGAGTCTCCATCCTTGGAGATGTTCAAAACTTGACTGGACACAATCCTCAGCCACACCTGCTCTATTTGACTCTGCTTTGAGTGGGAGGGTTGAACTAGGCTAACCTCAGTTTTTCAAATTCTCTATGAGGAGTGTTCACCAAAGGGAGAAAAAAGAGCAAAGGGTATTTTTGGTCAGTGGCAAGGTGTGGAATAGTAGTTGCTGTCTGATAGCTTAAATTTCATTTCCTGCTTTTGGCACTTCTCTGTGTGGTTGCTTTTATCTAGTCATGTTGTCAAAACACTGCATACAGGGCTGTATGAACAGCTAAGCATTTCTGAAAATTTAGTTTGTCTACAGATAATTGTAACATCACAGAGTAAAAGTATCAATGTTTTTTAATTAGTCAGAAATGTATTAGTACTTATTCAGGAAAAAGGTTGTGGTTTTCCTTCCTTTTAGGATCTTCGAAACCAGCTTTATGAATCTTATTATTTAAACTTTATTTCTGCCATTTCAAGAAGTAAACTGGAAGATATTGCAAATGCTGCCATAGGTGCTAATGCAGTAACTCAAGTGGCTAAGGTAAGAAAATCCCCCAGTCTCTGATGTTAAAGTTACCACCTTTACAGGTGTTATTTCATTCTTACATGGCCACTTCAGTGCCATACACAGCTTTTCTGAATGAATCATTAATTAAATAAATGTTTAGCTAGATTCAATGTCAGGCATAGATTTACGGGGGAAAAAAAGGGAAGCTACATTAATCTCAGTAATGCAGCTTAGTACTGTACTTCAGCTTAGTCAGAAGTCCAAGTCCTGCAAGACCTTTGTGCTAAATGATAAGGGGAAATCTTGTGGTTTCAGAGTATGTCCAATCTCATCATCTCAGTTAGTGCATCCAGTGCATATATAATGGCATGGGATTTTTAGCTCCTAAATACATGAAAAGTGCAGTATGAGTGCATTTGTCGTTTTAAATAGGTAGTGGACTGTAAAGGTGGGTGTTTCATACATCTGCGCTGTTATTGAGTACACTCCTACACCTTCATAATTTAAAGGCAGGTGTCAGGTACGTACCCTCTTAATTTTGTTGAATGCCTGTAGCCAAACGTGCAAATTATTAACTAATTATTTGCATATATACTTACATGCATTCAATTTTTCTCACTCCTGTTAGGGAGTACTGCTGGCATGAGAGAAAAACTGTTGTGAAATGAAAACTACTAGTATTGTTTAAGCCTTAGGTCAAAATAAACTGGTGTAGCACTGTGAACTAGCTTTCTTAAATCTGTTTTTCTGTTGTGATGTCCCATTAAGAGTTTATTCTATAGAGAGGTTTATTTTTTTTTTTCCCTTAATGTACAGGTATGTTACAGAAAAATCAGAATTAATGAACTATAATCTCTCGTTATGTAGATATTGCCCTCTTTCCTCTCTCCTGCCTGAGAGCTCAGCATTGTTTGTGTTGTAGTCCTTCATATTAATAAAAAATAAACCTATAGTATTATAATGTTCTCCATATGTGTTTTTTCAGTGATGATGGGCTACTAAATATTTGTAGAAATTTTTTATTTGTACAGAAATACTTGTAGTTGGACTGTTTTCTTTTAGCACTTTTCAGATGCTCTGATATTTTGTGTTATCACTCAATCCTTGCACAGGCTTTTTAATTCATATGTTATATGTTCCATTTCTTTCTTTTATTAGGTAGTTCTGTAAAAGGTTCAAAAAGAAGTAGGAATAAATCACAGAAAGGTTTTTTTATGCTTCACTCTGGACTGTTCTGACCATTGTCCTTTGATTTCTAGGTTTTTGACCAATATCTTAATTTTATTACTTTAGAAGATGACATGTTTGTGTTGTGTAACCAAAACAAAGAACTTGTTTCATATCGTGGTAAGTAAAATTTGTATAAAAATTATACCAGAATATCTAAAGTTGAAATTTACTTTGAAGTTGTATCTAATACCAAGCAATGACTTTATTTTGCTTTGATCTGCTCAGAATTCAGGATAATCTGTGTAGTTTAAAGTCATGAAGGAAGCAGTTCTTAGATATTAATTTCAGTAACTTTACTACATGGCTGTTGTAATACTGAGAAATAATTATGCATTTTTAAATAACAAATCTAGTAAAGCAAAACTGGGGTATAGGCATATATAGATAGCAGGGCTTTTTATACTCAGAATAATATAGGAAAAAATTCTTACTCTTTCCACATGTAGACAGATACTGTGGGTGGCTGCTGTGTTCAGGCACCGCTATTTAGTCATAACCCCTTCTTCAGTTCTTAAGGAATTAAGTGTTTTGTTTCTGTGTGAATGGTTAGTTGGAAAGTTACTCTAAGGGATGCAAAGCAAGAAGGATGACTTTAACTGGTAGAGTTTCTTGTATCTTCTAGACAGTGACCAGACAATACCTGCTTTTCTTACTCAAGACAGGAAAATATGTGGGGGTGCACAAGGGGAGATGCTATTTGAGTGTTTCTTTACCAAATCTGGATCGATTTTGTAAAACAAGAAAATGTAGGAGACCTAAGCTTACTTTTCTGCAATAGATGCATCCGCCATAAGCTTGTTACAGTGCAGAGAGAAGAATATATAGAAAACCTGATAGAACATTTTACTGAAAGGTTATTAATGCAGTTTCTCAAAGGTTGACTTCAGCAGTAATATTGAATATTTGTGTTGATTGCTGTGGTACAAAAAAAAGCAATGTGCTCATAAAATGTGCATGTTACACAAAATTAGAAGGCACTGACAGTGTGCAGATTACTGGAACATCATAAGTGAGGACCTGAAACATAATAATAAGGAGGGAATTAAATTTTAAAATTGAGAAAGGCAAGGGCGTAAAAATAAGATTATCTCCTGCCTGTAAACTGGGAAACTGTTATTTGGAGATAACTCCAGAATGATAGACCCAGTTAATTCCAAAGCTTAGTCATTACACAAAAATAGAGATATTGGGAACAGTCTGCCTTTCTTGGTGCTAGTATTTCGGAAACTTGAACTCAGAATAAAAAAAATACTGAGGGGGGCACTTCTATTGCTGCTGTCATCCCAGCAGCCTAGTAAAAAGTTTGACTTAATAAGTATAGCTGCTCATAGAGACTGTTAATATCATCCATCTCTCTAAAGTTCTTAGAGGACATGGCTGGCCATGCGTAAATTTGGGATGGAAGGCTTATTAATGTTCAGAGCTTTGTTTGTTTTTGAAGAAGGAGCATAAGACAGGCAATTGTGTGAGAAATTTTTAAAGGTAAAATAAAACAAAGGAAGATGGGATTTAGGGCGTGAGTCCTGAGGTAGTGCTTGACTTGAGACCTACGATAAGATTAAGTTTGATGTTTCCCGTTGGCTATTATCCTCTTGTCAGTGTTAGTTATTTAATAGAAATGTTGCTACACATTTCTTGTTCTGACCTGAATATGTGAGGGAAGTCTTTCTATCTGTAATGTGAAATGTTTTAGAACTTGGGAATTATCCCTAACATAGAGACTGATAGTATATTTATTATAAAACAAACAAAAAAAAAAAAAAAAGGAAAAAAAAAAGAAAAGAAATCTCCATTACAAGAGATGGGATTTAGAATCTTTAAATATAGGTAGCTGCGTACTGCAATTCTCTTTAAATTACACAAGGAATTCTTGAGGATTTTATGTCTGAAAAATGGTTTCCATGTGGATGGCCATTTCTGTTCTGTAACATGGTTTTCTAGAAGGTTTTTAATAATGCAATACTAAGACAATTCAGAAGTTACAGTATGCATTGTCAGAGATAATTGGAAAAGATTGGGTAGTGTTTGACCTTATACAGTGAGCAATAATTAAGTTCTCCAAATTTTTTACTCAAAAAAAAAAAAAAAAGCAGGGGGGGAGCTAATGGATGTGCTAAGAGGGGCGTTTCATAATTTGATCTCTTCTGCAAAAAAAGCTGTTAAGAGGAGGATCGCTTTCTCAGTATTAAAGTGGTATAAACTTCTTTAACTCTGTTCTTAACTCTTTTCCACCCTGTTTTAGCCATTAACCGACCAGATATAACAGACACAGAAATGGAAACTATAATGGACACTATTGTTGATAGTCTCTTCTGTTTTTTTGTAACACTTGGTAAGTTTTCAGATTATAGCATTTTTCCGTATGTTTTCCTTTTAGAAAAGGTTTATATTCAGTGATACACCTAGAAGTTTAGTGATTTCATATAGCAAATTAAAGGCAGAATTAGATCTGTGACAGAAATCTTAATAGCTCATAGGGTGTGTTAAGGATCTTGCTCAAATTATTGCTGTACATCACTGCAAAAGATAATAAAGGCTGTCGTACATGAGACTTGAGTCTTAGTCTTCAGTATTGATGGGAGAATACTGAAATGCAAAGGTCTGGATTCACTGTTTTTACAAAGTCCTAGTTTTCAATGATGATCAGTAGTGCTTTGAGTTTTGATTTGTAGCTCTTAAAAAAAAACCACACAAAAAGAAGAAAAAAACCAAAACTCACACAAACCCTGCAAAGATCTAACTGAAATAACTCAAGGAAAGGAAGATAATTTTTTTATTAGTATTTTATTGTGAGTTTTCTTGATGCTTAGCCCATACTTTTTTCATAATGATAACATTTAATCTAAGTTCTCACTGAAATCAGTCAGTCTGAGATAGCATTCCTACAGGGGCAGCTGGGGATCATTATGGATGGGGCAGTCTGTTCAAGAGAGATTCCCTTGGACCTATTGAGTTCTTTCAGGTGTTAGCATGATACAAATTAAATCTCTTTTAGTCAGTCACTTAAACTCTCTGGTACTGTAATTTTAATATTTATATAGATTAGTGAGAAACAGTAGGTAACAATTTTGAAACCTGGAAGCCCGTGGAAAATGTGCTTTTGAAAATAACATTGCCCTTCAGGGAGTTATAACTGATATATTGTGGTGGTGGTGGTATTATAGTACTTATTATTTTTAATTATTGGGATTTTTTATTATTTTATTATTGTATTTTGTGTTATTATTTTATAATTTTTTTATTATTGTTTTCAGTGGACTTCTAACCTTTTGAAACTAACTTTTATTGCTTCTATATGATAAAGTTTGTCCACTCCACAGTACATTAGTTTTCTAGTGTACACTATACTTCTCATACGTTCCTGTATGAGGTATTCACTTTTGTAAAACTTTATTTAATATTTCTATATAATATTTTTTTGTTTCGTAGAGACTGTGAGACAAACTTAATATAAGTTTGTATTGTCCACTTGAAAAATTTCATCTCAGAACGTTACTAAACTTTGTTTTATGAAAAGTACACTAACTTGTAATCTGAAAATTATGATGCAAGTAGAAGTAAATGTATCTTTTATTAGGAGCTATTCCTATAATCAGATGCTCAAGAGGAACTGCAGCTGAAATGGTGGCAGTGGTAAGATACTAATTTCTAAACAATTATTATTGTTTTAAAGCTTTCCTAACAGCTTGTTTACTTTTCTCAATATTAGGCAGAGATGTAGTGTCATTGCATCCTTTTCTTTATGAAGGAAGTAAAACTGGAAAGGAGATACACCAGTTTTCCTTTCTGATTTCAGTTCTATGGAACTGATCTATAGAAATTGTAATATTATGGAATCAGCTGATGAGAAACTTAAACATGAATAATCATTTCTAATCTAGAATGTATCAAGATTTTCTGACAGACGTTATCATTACAACCATTAAACTATATCTACACAGTTTAAAAAGTGGCTGTCTGGCCTGGGTTTTTCTGTGTGTCTTAGTAAGACATTTTTATCTACTTATGGAAACCGCATAAGTGCAAGACATTTTTACTAAACTGACATTGAACTTGATCATCAAGTAGGGATGAAATTACCAAACTAAATCACAATGAAAAATCTCTACAGCACTGTCTTCATTAGGAGTCCCTGTGCTTCATTTCTTCCATCTTCCTCACATCTTTGTCAGTGAAGCTTTAATACTGACACTGATTAAACCCAAGCATTCAGTGTGCATGCATTTGGATTATGGGTAATCTCATTTTTGTGAAACACTTTGTGTGGCAGTGTCTGACAGACCACTTTGCTGCTTGTGCTGTGGTTCACTCTTGGTGCCTCCTACTGGTATTTTCTATTCGCGTGTTTGGGGAGAGGGTATTGCCTGGGAGGAGATTAGTGGACATAGAGGAAACATCTTCTTTGAAGTCCTGGGTACAGATAAAAATGCTGGAGGGAGAAAATAGAAGGAAGAGATTTCTTTCTTCCCATGTGCAGTGGACCTAGACTTCCTGCAGCTAAGGCATTTATAGACTATAAAAACAGAACAATAAATTTTTAAATGTTGATCATGTGAATAGACTGGGAAACTATCAGTTTGTTAAAAGATGTTTTGTCTTTTTCCCCTCTCAGAAATTAGATAAGAAGCTCAGAGAGAATCTAAGAGATGCCAGAAACAGTCTTTTTACAGGTGATACACTTGGAGCTGGCCAGTTCAGGTATGGTGTTTGTAATAACTGTATTTTTATTTTTTGTATTTCAGTTGTATGAAATACCTCATTAGGATAAGTCACCACTGCCCTGAAAACTATATTTACAAGGATATGGTTCGAATTCTGTATTAAAAGAATTTATATACTCTTCAGGGAGTTTTCCAATCTCCTAGCATAACCGGTCTGAAAACTTTTATAGCTAGTAAGTGTGCAGTCCTAGGACAGTGAGACAAAAATTATTTGACAAACCAGGTAGTTTTTTTAACCCTCTAAACCCAGCAAGAACCAAGCTCCTGCAAACACACTCAGATTACAGGACCACAATATGAGGTTGGATGTCTCACCATACCTGTTGGCAACCTTTAGTCCATCAAAAAGAAAGAAATACCCATTTTTCTCACTTGTGAGCACTGTTATTGGTTGTAGTTATGCCAAAAGCACATGTTTCTCAGCTGATCTCTATATCTACCAGAGGAGGACTGCTTAAGGACTACCACCTGGATAATTAAGGACTATGTTAAGGATAATTAACATAGTTAAGGACTGTTAAGTTATGACCTTTTAAATCCTTTGAGTGGAAAGAGGGGTGAAAAAAGCCATTGTGGATGCTTGTATGCATCTGATAATGTGTTCTCAGTAGCCTCCCCTGTATACTGTTGCCCCAAATCGATAAATACTCCACAGGATGCCTTAGGAAAATGTACTACAGGAGTTTACACTGTATGTGAAAAGGTGAGGAGAGGTATTGGGAAGACTGTAGCTGAAGGAAACAGTTATGATCTAACTGGATTAAAAATAGCCATCATATTTTTATCTCAAATTCTGAGATTGAAAGGTATTAGGAGAGAGAATAGCTGCAAAATACCAGGTCCCTCATTGTCATGGGAACTGAATTGTAACCGCTGTTCTTCCTTCAGAGGAGTGGCTTGTTTTCTTAATAGTATAGCATCATTACCCTCAGAAAATCAAAATGCAAGGAGAGGGAAACAGGGGAACTTTTAAGCAGGTAAGTGGCTTCATACTACTAAGGCTCTTGTGATAATATATCTACATGAAAATACTTACTGCAAGGAAGTCCAGAGCATGGAATTAACATGCTTTTACTCCGTTCAAATACACAGTAGTTTAGCCATTACATTTGCTGTAGGGTTAATGTGCTTAAGGGAAATGGTTGCAATAATGTTGTGTCAATTCACAGCCTTCCTATATTCTATAAATTTTTTGTTTAATTGTAACCCAAGACATTTAGATATGTCTGCGTTCTTTTTCCACAAAATTAAGTATCAATGTAATTACCACAATGCATCTCAGAAGTTCATAATTTTTTCTTTGTGGACTTCATCTACAAGGAAAGAGAAAAATGAAACTAAAAACCCCTGAGAGAGAGATTTTATATTTGAGGTTCATAATGGGGATTAAGGTTGAATATTATGCACTCAAACAGTTGTTTGGAACTCAGATGTGTATCCACATAAAGAGACATTAGTTAATACCTAAAAGACTAGTTACTGTTTAGTGTTTTGACTTCTGCTCAATATTTATGCATTGGTAGTTTCACTTAATACTAAATAAAGTCATCTCTTTATCATTACTAAGACAAGTGATTCATGAAATTTATGGCAGCGATCAGCCTCAGATAGTTTGGGGAAGGCTGGAGGAACTCTGCAGTAGGCAGTTTGGCTTTTAACTTGAAATGTCATGTAGAAGGTGGCTGATATCACTCAAGATGTTACTGGGATGTTCTAAACATGTTTAAAGAAGTACTAATACAGTGTCATCTTTTCAGCTTCCAAAGGCCCCTATTAGTCCTTGTTGACAGAAACATAGATTTAGCAACTCCTCTACATCATACTTGGACATACCAAGCTTTAGTGCATGATGTTCTGGTAAGAATAAATCTGATTTTGTTACCAAAACTATTTTTTCCACTCAGTTTGTTATTAAATTTAATACCAGATTCTCTCTTAATCCATTGTCTGTTTTATTTGGAAGTTGTTTAGTTAAATAGAAATTGGAGGATTTTCTCTAGAAAGTTTATTTAGCAGTAACATCTGAAATGGTTAAAAAGTTGAAATCTTGATTTTGTCAAAAGATAGGTAATTCAGCAGTCTTAGCTTTTTCTTCAGTAGTTCGTGATCTTTTATGTTATTTAAACTCCAAACTCCATTAAGTGCAATTCAGTTTTGAAAAATAAATGCTTTCAATAAGTTTTAAAACAGGTTTTAGTATTAGTTTGAATTTCTAAAAATACCTAGTTCTGTTTTTCTCCACGAGGTGGTGCAGGTGTTCAATAGAGAGATACCAAGTGGTATGTGACCCTGCTGAGACGAATCTAAAATAGATTTTTAAAAATATGTTTTATTTTAAATTCAGATAGCCTTAAACCACTTTGAATTTCTCAAGTTTATTTTATAAAACCAGTAGTAGAAATGTGCTCGGCTCAAAGCAAATACTATTTACCAAAGATTTATGCTTTTTGTATATTGTTCTTGACTAAATAATAGAGGATAATATGAGTAAGAATAATTACTATCTGAAGGCTTTTTTGTACTGTAGAGTTAGACATGCAAATCATTTCAACATCTAGCTTTGAGAAATATTTTGGTTTTACTATTGAGACTGTTAGAGAAATATATATGGTAATTATGCACATTCACAAAGTTGGTTGTGAACTGTAGTCATACCTACAAGTGTTGTCCAGAAAGCTGGATTGCTACGACAGAAATATTTTAGCACTGATGGGATGGTTTAGGACACTTTAAAATTCGATTTTAGGTAATTCATTCCTTTTTAAAAGTCCCTTCCTCTTAAGCTTAAGGGTGCTTTTTACAAATAAAGAATTTTTTGCCTGGATTCTTCAGGGAAGGCATATATGAAAAAAACATCCTTTGCACTGTGATTTCTCTAATAACTGTTGAACTGTTGAGACTTGCCAATAGAAGTACTGGATTTCTACAGGTTTCTTTTGAAAATCAGTGAAAGGAGATGGAAACCTGAATTAGAATTTTTACAGGTGTAAATGCTACTGCAGAAGATCTACACTTATTTTGGTTTGTTACCTGCCAACCACTTAATCATCAAATGCTCACTTACTACATAGTAAATACATGCAAAGTTCCATGTAGTTGCCTCCTACTCAGCTGCAAGGTAGAGAAGGTAGTGTTGGGCTGCCTCAGGCATGTGTTGGGGTAGGGCTTTGGTGCATCAAGATGCAGAGGGATCAAAGATGTAATGGAAGCTGAGGACGAGTGCTACAAATATGGAGGGGTGGTAGTGTAACACTAAAAGAATGATTTGAGGATCCTTGGATATTTATCTGTACTGCATCAGGCTTCAGTTCCAGCTTTCTCTGGAACAACTTGTTAAATGTTGCATGTTGCGTATAATTTTTTACTGAGTTGATAGGATTATGAATTTGTCTAGTGAAATTGTAACCAAGTGACCTATGATTCCATGTAAAGGACAAAAGTTTAATTTCAAAACCAGTCAAGTTACTCACCTTAAAGGCAAGCGTGCCAGGTTCTTCACATACTGAGCGTAGTATTTCATGAAATAACCACAGTAGGCTTTTAAAAGGCCATAAATTGTAACCGTGAAAGTGTTGCCAAGGTGATGATTATGTAAACTGTACTTTTAAATAAATTGTTTTTCATTTAAGCTCTAGTTACAATAGTCCAGGAATTCTGTGGGGTGTTGAACTAAATGCTAACCCAACCACAAAGTTGTGTGCTGTATCCATTTAGATTATAATGGTGGTGTTTCTACACATAAACAGGCTTGTATGAAGAGCTTGCCATGAAAAAAAAAAAAAAAAAAAAAGAGACTTCTACAAAAGGTAGAACATGCATAATTAGAGGCATAGAAAGCCAAAATGGGGAGGTGAAAGGAGGAACGCTAATCTATAAGAATCATTTTGGTAAAACTTGTAAATGCCAAAACTAACTCGGCAACTCAGGTCACTGGTGAGTTAAATTGAGTCAAAACATAGATCTCCATTAAAAATTACAGCTGTGTTTGTAACCAAATATTTTTTTCCTCTAAGTTTTTATTAAACATATGTATTTCAAAAATACTCTTTTTTTGCTGATACATTAGACATATCCTGTAAGATGAGGTTCACGCTCCTTGACTGCATGTGCTTCCTTTGAGCAGCTACGTGGTTTTGTTTCTGTTCTGGCATGGATCATTTATAGTATATCATTTTAAGTGTGAACTCTGACAAGAGATAACTAGAAATATTTTAAAATTTTATTTTACCATTTCAGTTACAGTGATCTGGTTCTGTATACTGTAATGAACATAATAAAGTGGAGTTTTATTTCTAGAAAAAATATGTATTCTGGAAGAATTGTGGCAGATTCTGTATAGTTGAAGATTTGAGTCTCTTTATCATCATTTGCCAAGCAAAGATCACCGTTGAAACTTTAAATGTTCTTGGAAAGGGTTAGAATAAAGTCAGCAAGAGGAGTACTTGTTAATCTTGTTGAAAACCAGAGGGAATACGTATGCTGCAGAAAATACAGAGCTGTCCTTGGCAAAAGCATTGGGGGAGAGAAGGGGAAGACATACAGGAAGCACTGTGCTGACATGATGTGAGCGTAACTGTGTCATCTAGGAAAAAGATGTAGTTTCTAGGTTCATGCATCTGTGGAAGAAGAAAAGCTATACGGAGAAACAGCAGCTTTGTTGCAAACTGTTGCCTTATACAGTCACTGTTTCACTAGTGTTTGAAAACACAGGGACAGAGCTGGGGAGGTGTAGCTAAATAGCCCTCACAGTGGGTATTCCTGTTGCTGATGTCATGAGCAGCTTTGATACACTTGCCGTAGTTGTGTAAGTGAAATTCAGCCTTAGAAACGTTTTTTGTCTTCAACACAGAAACTTTTGATACTTCAAAGTTTAGTCAGTTGTGAGAGCTCAGTTATTGCTACATAATTTATTTTCAATGCAGAAAACAGTGTTTTCAGAGTTCAGTGTTAAAAAGTTGCTTGCATGTGAGACAATCAGATGTCTTTGTTTAACATTTGTTGCTTTGTTTGGTGTTTTGTTGATAAGTGTGATTAGTTTTGGAGTTCTTGCATTGCTGTTGTTATTACCTAGTTAGTGACCTGTTTCCTGCCCTCTTGAAAAATTCTAGTAAATAGCTGTGTTAATATTTTTTTAGAAAATATTCTAGATGATAATTGGTCGAGTAGAAAAGACTGATTAAATAATTAAAAACTGTCAAATATTTACATAAAATTCCTCTATTTTTAGGATTTCCATTTGAACAGGGTTAACTTGGAGGAATCAACAGGAACAGAAAGTTCTCCAGCAGGTGCCAGACCTAAGAAAAAAAGTAAGAAGTCCTATGATTTAACTGCATCTGATAAATTCTGGCAAAAGCATAAGGGCAGGTAAGCTGTATAGGTACAGAGTTTATATTAATTTAGTTAATATAAATTCTAAGTATTCTTGATATTATGGTAGTTATATTTTTAAGCTTCTTTGAAAATATGTTTGAAGTTTTTTCTTTTTTAAGGAGTAATCATTGACAATATTAATTGTCCATATTAATTATGTATTAGCTTTTTGTTGCAGAGCACAAAATTGTTCATATCAAAATTATATAAAAATATTGAAAGCAGTGAACATATCTTAAAAGGTTTAAGTAAACCTACAGTAAGATCTCATTATTTTCACTGATTTGATACTCCTGCATGATTTGTGTATTGATATTTCTGAAAACATGATCATCTTTGTCATGCAGCCTGTCTGGTTCCAGTGTTTGAGTTTGGTGATTTAAGTGAGCCTAATGCAGAGTATTCCATTAGTCCTTTTCCAGAGGTAGCTGAGTCTGTTCAGCAAGAACTGGAATCGTACAGAGCCCAAGAAGATGAAGTCAAAAGACTTAAAAGTATCATGGTAAGTTTTATCACCTGTATGTGGTTTATGTATTGTAGAGATGCTTAGCCCACTCTGTCACCTGCCACACAAAAATTGTCAGAACATGCTGAATTTTAGGCATAATACACCTTAAAACTAGGGCTAGAAGTACCATATTTCATGAGAAGGTTCAATTTCTTGCATTTAGTGGCATTACATTTATATAACTTCCATAGTAACTGTCAAACACAATCCAGACATTAACACCATTATGAGAAAACAGGTTCTAAATGTGCTGACTGTATTTGCATGTGTGATCTTTGTATTTATTATGACTATTTTATTCCTATTTCCAACCCTTCCCCAAAACCCAGGGTATAGAAGGGGAGGATGAAGGAGCAATAAGTATGCTTTCTGATAATACAGCTAAGCTAACTTCAGCTGTCAGGTAAGTAATCAATAATGCATTATTGTCTAATTAGTTGGGAACCATTTCTAATTCTTTCTGTCATTTCACTTTTAATATCCTTTGAAATAAATAGCCTCAAAAGTAGGCTATTCAGCTCAATAATGGAGTTTAAATGCTTTATAATTCTGGTAAAGTATAATGCAATGGCCTAAACAAACACTTGCACATGTAACTTCCACAGCATGTGTGTGTGAGCCCTCTACACGTGGTTTTGGAGTGTTGCTTCAGCACAGCCACATGATCTAAATGCATCATAGATTTGCTTATACTCTTCCACCAGAAAAACACAACTACCTACCTCTGCATTCCTTCCTTAAAAAAATTGTTAGTGAAATCCTCTTCCTGAAGCATGTGCTTGCTTTGTACAGTGTTTAATTAGTTACATTTTGATTAATGTAGTTACTATAACATCTGTTGACAAGATTATAGTCATATGGAACTCCACATGGAGAATTTACTCTCCTGCTTTCGGAGACCTAGCCACCATGGATGACAGTGCAAGTCTGAGATTCAGACTTGTTCCTCATTGTAAATTTGCTTTTCATTCCACTGATGCCTTGGAGAAGGGAGATGTTCAGTTTGCTGCCTTTTGCTGAGGTCCCTTCAAAAGGATGAAGGAACGATAATTATTCTGAGGGTAGATGGGGTGATATGCCCAGCATCCTGTGAAATCCAGTGTGTTTCTGCATTAGTTAGTTGTCTCTTTGTGTGTTTCAAAAGTTGTTTTGTATGCTGTGCTCTGGCTAGAATTCGATTTGAGTTACAAAGGATGTGTGATGGATCAGACAGTTTCAAAAAAGCAACCAGATGTTTCTAAGCTCCTGCTATAAAGTTTTAAAGTTTTGTACTTCTCACTGTGTTGGCTTTCAGGTTAAGGCAGCAAGGTATGAAAGTGACAAGCATCAAGAGCTTTAAACTGATAGCAAAAAAAAAAAAAAAATCAAGTGCCAGCAGTGAAAATCATGTAGATCACAACACTTTAAGTAACAAATTTTTTGCAAAGTAAACTTAACCGTTCAGTTTCCCATTTCACAACAGAAAATATTTCAATCATGAATCCTGCATAGAGAATTGTGTTCTGTGCAGAAGCACCTCTCACAAATGCCAGGCCATCCAGAGGTTCTGTGTTTATTTGAGAGTTGTTATTAATATTTAAAATTATTTTATAATTATTTTATAATTATTTGCTATTTTATGACAGATATTGTTTGGCAGATATTGACACTTTCATGTGTCAGACATTAACTAAATGTTGATTAGATTAACCATAAATCTGGTAGATTATTTGTTTATGTAAGCAGAGCATATATCTGTTGTTGGTCACAAGTTTTCGATAGGATTATTAAATTGCCAACATTGTCTGTATTTTTTTGCTAGTAAAATCCTGTTTTACTACATTACATGTGGATAACATCCTTCTGTTATGAGAATCATTACATCTATACTTTATCTTTTAGTTCCAGTCCTACTGTATTCTATAATTTTAGATTTTAATAATCTTCTAACAATAGCTTCCAACCCAAACTGCTCTATGATTCTATAAATTTTTTTTGTACCGACTGTATACAATACACAATTCAGATAACAGTGCAACTCAGCAGGTTAGTTTGTATTTAATCTCTTCAGCTCTCTTCCAGAACTTCTGGAAAAGAAGAGGCTCATTGATCTTCATACAAATGTTGCAACAGCCGTTTTGGAGCATATAAAGGTATGATGGCTCTCCAATTTCAGTTTTCTGTCAATGGTACTCCTTACCTGGAGAAATAAATTTGAGCAGGTGAAGTAAGATAACATTGTGAGCCTTCTCAATTGTGCTACCTTTTACAGAAGTCACCGTATAACATTACTTAGTGTTGAAGGGTGAGAGGGAATGAATTTCGAATGCCTCTGCATGGAAAGTGAAGTAAACCTATCAATTTTTTTCTTATCAGAATTTACTAGTATACTTTTTTTTTTTATGATGGCTGCAATCTTTATTGTGGGTTGAAGTCTTTCTAAAGTAAGTTTTTAAGGGAAGTGTTCTGTTTATTTTAGAGACGTGTCATGGCCAGCTATGACTTCAGTCTAAGCAATTTTCTGTTCTGTATGTGTTTATCAGAAGGGTACTGTTTACTGTTCACCAACGAAAATGATACCCAGAGTTGTGGCAGTAATGATGCAAGTTACTAAACCGATCTTTCCAGCAGGGTCTGTGTTAGATGGCTTGTGCATCATTTAAGCACTTCAGAAGGATGCTTGTCCTCTTTTCTGTTTAAGTCTGCTGCTCTTTTATCAGAGAACTTGCAGACGGTTTCAGTATCAAGTGAAGACCATGGTTACCACTAGAATAACTTGCAAAATGGATCTGTTTTCACAGTATAAGAACAGAAATTATAGATGAGGCTTTCAGAAACACTGGAATTCTGTGTTTGAAAGTGATTCAAGCACCAAGAAGTCTCACTGAAAATCAATACTTAGAAAATTTTACCCCATGCTACCTGTAACTCATGGAAGGCGATGTGTTTTGAAGTTAATTTTAACATTTGTAAAGCGCATAAGGTCTGTCCTCAGTTATTACTGCAGCTCAATTTTTTTGAAACCAGGTACTATAAGTGAACAAAGGATTCCTTATGAATTTTAATGAATAAATTAATTATACATATTCATAAAATTGGGGAGTACCTGTGAGTGTGTCTCTATGTTTGACTCTACTGTAGGGGCTAGTTTATGTACTTTTGCAGTATTAGGCATGTCAAATTTCATATCTGGCAATTTAAAAGCAGTACATGAATACCATTGAAAAACAATTGAAGTTGACAATGTTTTATTTGTTGCCTTGTCTGCAAATTCACTTTTCTAAGAAAGAGATACTGAGATGGTGATGGCAGGCCTACGCCAGTAGTATTTTATATATTATTTGTTGGATGGAAGCCAGGTCTCAGAGCAGGGTGTGGAATGGCAATAACATAATTTTTGATCGCCAGTGTCCTCTTGGCAACGGACTTGAGTCAGATGCACTTGTTCATTGTCCATTAAGTGATAGTGACACACTTTTCTGTTACCTCAAGGTGGAAGGAATTACCTTAGAGTCGCTCTGCTGTAGTGCTCTACTAGCCCTTAGGCTTTCTCCTCTGATGGGGAGCCTGCTATTAGAGGGTTCCTAGTAGGTGGTGATCCATTTCTCCATAAATAATTCTTCATTCTGGTATTGCAAAGCATTCAGGCTCCTTACCTTCTTATTGTAGAGCTTCAAAGAAGATTGTGAGACAAATGGGCATGCAGTTTCTTCAGTGTATTGATGATGTGTGCATCTGTGTACCATCTTTTGATTCAGGAAGAATCACTTCCTTCATCTCCAGATGTTTAAGAAACTATCTTAAACTCAAACTAATGCAGAAGGACACATTTTTTTATATTGGAATTTACCTACAGTAAAGCCTTTTCACTGAATGAATGGAGAGTTTCTACCAACTGCTTTGTCCTGTCCGTTTTCTCCCCTCTTTTCACTCTCCAGTGTTACAAAAAGTAGCTTTGTATCTTGAGCTGCAGAATTTTAATGTGCAGGATGATATGCTACCTCATACCCTAATGGATTCCTCAAAAATACTCTCAAAAAGAGCAATTTCTCAGCCGGGTCTTTTAAAAGAAATTTTCATGTCACCTTGAGGCTGTGGTTAATAGGTTTTTTATACAATTAAATAATTAAACTGAACAGGAGAGGATTTTTTTATCAAGTGCTCGGGTCATGAAGAGCCCATGAAGAACCATGCTATTCTTCAGGTTACTATATTTTTGTTTTTAAAATAATACAGAAACACATTCATACTTTAATATAGACTGCTTTTTTCATTATGTTTCTTTACTACATGAAGTACTTGAGCATTTTTCTTTATTACCTAGATGAGAATCAGTGCAAAGAATGCTACGAGACCTGCTTTAAATATACTAAGTGAATTTAATTTTTCATGTGGTCAAATTTTAGTGTTCAGTTTACAGCTGCTTTCCACATTCTCTTGGATCATTTTCTAAGACACAGCAAGAGGAAACCAGAAATTAATCACACACTTAGGGGTCTTGGCAGTTTTCTGGCATATCTAAGTGTTTAGTGAAATAATGGAAAGAATGCATCACTTTTTTCACAAAGTAAACCCTCAAGTTTTTATTGTCAGTGCTTAGAACAAATGCATCCTTGTTTTGCATTGATTGTTTTTTCTCTGAAGAAGCTGGTAACTGAGGGACTGTACCCGACAGATAACTGATTTAGGACTAGAATTATGGATATCTTCCTAGCTGCCTTAGAGTTTCAGGTAGTGCTTATCTTTGCATGAATACTAGGATTACTGAAGTATGTTAAATCCTGGCATATAAAAAGATGTACACATGCACTTTTCTAAAACGATAATTAGGAGAGGAGATAGATTAGATAACAGCCTGATAGAATTCCATGCATGTGAATTTAAGTGACATATTTTTATGTAAATTAGTATCTGCGTCCAGTTCTGGGCCCTCCAACACAAGGACATCAAGCATTTGGAACGGGTCCAGAGGAGCACCACAAAGATGGTCAGAGGGCTGGAGCACCTCCCATATGAGGACAGGCTGAGAGAGTTGGGGTTGTTCAGCCTGGAGAAGAGAAGGCTCTGGGGGGACCTTAGAGCAGCCTTCCAGTACTTAAAGGGGGCTACAGGAGAGATGGGGAGGGACTTTTTATAAGGACATGTAGTGACAGGACAAGGGGCAGTGAATTTAAACTGGAAGAAGGCAGATTTAGATTAGATATTAGAAATAAATTCTTTCCTGTGAGGGTGATGAGGCACTGGACCAGGATGCCCAGAAAAGTTGTGGATGCCCCATCCCTGGAGGTGTTCAAGGCCAGGCTGGATGAGGCTTTGAGCAACCTGGGCTAGTGGGAGGTGTCCCTGCCCATGGCAGGGGGGTTGGAACTCGATGATTTCTAAGATCCCTTCCAACCCAAACCATTCTATGGTTCTCTGATTCTGTCTGTCTTAAGATTACTTACACTTGCCTGGTTTGGGTTGGTTTTTTTGTAATTTCTGCATAATTTTCATATCATGTACCTCTGATTTTGCTTATCTCGAGGCCTGATACTTTGAGTGATTCTATTATTAGGATTGCCAGTAGCCTTTCAAATTATCAAATTCAGATTTTGTAAAGCAATTCCACTGTTTTAACTACTCTGTTTTAAATGAGGTTGCATTTTTGTCTTACCGTGTGAACAGAAATGGTATGTGTTTGTGAAATATGTATGTCACAGTGGTCCAGGCTTTTTTTCTGTAGTCCAGAACTGGTAACTGTGTAACTTTCCAGTAAACAACACCTTTTTCTGAGTTCAGTTACAGTGACCTTTCCAGCATCATTCTGTGCAGTTCAGCCAAAGGGAACTGGCTGTAGCTGCCACTTTCAGCCTCTCCCAGAGTTTCTCTTCCTCTTGATAGGAGCACACCGTAATTATCTGAACAATCTCACTCATTCTAGGGGCTGTTACTTCTGATTGTTTTCTGTCAGTATCTGTAAGAAATTCCTCCCACTAATTTCTTAGAAAATTTATTTTCATCTGCATGTTCTTTCTCTCTCTCTCTCTAAAAGGAAGCAGCTTTGTACTGCAGAGATGATAGGATAGTCTTAGAAGTCCTTACAAAAATGACCCTCTAAGAGATTCCAATGAGTCCCGCTTCTGCTTTTCTGCTAAAAAAGAAGGAATTTTTTATTTGTTTTGGAGCACAGTGTTCAGGTGGAGATTCCCAGGCACTTCAGTAATTTTCCCTAAACTAAGTTTGGCCTTGCAAACAGCCTGTTTCTAAAGATGCTAAGTTGAGAGCTTTCACAAATATATTTAAAAAAAAAAAAGGCAAGCTGAAGGATAGTGTTTTAACTACAATACAGATCCTGTCCCTGAATTGAGAGCTAGAAAGGTCTCCTGAATGAGGTTGGTGTGGAATAAGATGTCATATCAGGAAATCAGGAGCAGGAGGCAGAAAGGGAATAACCACAAATGTAAATGCATCTTGACTTTGATATTGTTTTTTATTATTATTTTTCTGCACCTTGCTTGCCAGTTTGGCACCCATAAGAACCTCTTATTTGCTGTCTTTTTTTGTTGAATCTACAGGATTGTTTAGCTCCCATTCCCCAGCTTTTCCTCTTGGCATGTCTGTGAGTTTGCCTTTGAGTGAGCAAAAGTGCACTTTCTTAAATTAAATGGGACATCTGCTTCTTATCAGCACTTATTAGACAAGTTGGCTCTTCGGGAAGTAACTGTCTCATTGATGTGGCATATCTGGGAAATCTGTCAAAAGGTAACTAGCTGTATTTAAGGCTATTCAGTAATCCACATGAAATTTTATTAGATGTCCATCTAACACCTAGCAGAACAGTACAAGAAAAATACTGCCCTAATTGGCATCTTTGCTAGTAACCTTGATTAGTTATCTAGTGAAGAAGCTAAGCAGACTTGCCATGTTGATCCATTTCTTTAGTTCGTGCTTATGTCTCATCAAAAAGAGAGTACTGAGCGTTTTGTATTGCTGCTTACCTCTGATGTCCCTATTGTGGATAGAAATAAAGGACCTGCAGTTTTAGGTTTTTCAGTTTGTTTTTTTTTTTTTTTCACAAAGAGTGCTAAGTTCACATTTCAACAGTTATTGTCTAAAATTTTTGAAGAGAATGAGTGTACATGTACCATTAATGTGTCAGTTTATGCTCAAAGTACAGCAAATATATGCAACCAGTGAGTTTTCTTTGCTGCAGTTAAGTCTGGTTTGTTTGGTAGTCTTAGCCAAACAGTCATAAGTTGCAAGAAGGTTGTGAAGAATTTTATCTAGTTTGTGCTCCAAATAAGTTAACAACTGTAAATCTGTTCTTACAACTGAAAGTATCTCATTTTGAGTTATATAATTTTATTTAAAATCTGATCTGTAAACATAGTGAATTATTCTCTTTTTTATGTTGTACTTTTTTACATGCCATCTGAATAAATTTGTCTTAAACAGATTGCCACCTAAGATAATACAGGCATTGCCAAATTCAACAATAATGTATTTGCTTTAATAAGATGAATTTTCCAGATTTAAAGACAATCCTTTCTTTGTTGCATGCCCTGTGTCTGGGAAAAATATTTTAAACTTAAAAACATTGAATTTAGCTCCGTATAAGGAGATCCAAATGTAGTTAAAACACAAAAAGCAAGTGAATGTGATGGAAAGTCTCAAAAAGTTGTAGTTGTTTCTTTGCAATTGTTTTATCTCTGTAGAGAGAGTTAAGGAAACTGTAACGCAGATAGTCTCCAAGATGCTGTAGAACTGAAGTCACAGAACGTGTCTGACGCGCCAGATACCAAATTGCATCTGAAGTAAGAAGTTGTAAAAAGGCTGGTAGTTCAGCTCTGTTCAGACTTTAAACTACAGTAGCAAAAGCACTGATAATTACTTTAGCTTTTGGCTAAATACAGGGTTCAGTAGATGGTGAATGAGAAAAAGAGGCGTTCTATAAATAATACTGGGAAGCAAGTGGCTACCTGCATCATAAGCTGATTGTCAAAGGCTTTCAGTATTAAAATACTCATGTGACTTACCTCTTCTTTTGTTTTGTATTCTCATGTCCAGCTTCTTTGATGAACTTAAAATACTCAAAGGTGAAATATCCTAATACCCTTAGGCTGGAGAAATACCTTTTCTTTTTTTATTTTTCTTCTTCCCCCCCCCCCCCCCCCCCCTCCATTTCTTTGGGGGTGTGTGAAATAACTTTTTTAGAATTCCATTTCCTTATTTGTGATCTCAGGAATATTTTTAGTTAGATTCAAAAATATATGAAAACCAGACTTCCAAAGTTTTCATGTTTCTGTCATTACAACAACCACTGCACTGGGTTAGAAGCTGCCATAGCAGTTTTGCATGCCTTGGCACTATCAGGCAAAATTTCCTAAATCTCTTAACCCAACAGAAGCCCTAGTGACTCTTGTCTCACTCTGGCAATATCACTTCAGTCTCCTAGCAGGTATGATGTGGAGCTGAAACACCTCCAAGGCAATGAGATGGAAATCCATCCACTTTCTGCTCTCTTCTTTGAGCCAATGCAGAATGTGTCCAAACACCAGGATTTCATTAGTTACCAGATAGGAGGGTTTTGTAAGCTGAGAAGCTGTAACATTTGTTGTGATGCTACATTTTAATGTTCAAACACTCATAATGATCTGTGATGTAATGGAGGTTTTAAAAATAAGTTTTGGAATGTGTTTTTCTGTCTTTAGTTTGTAAGTTTGTGATGCGGTGGTCAAGAAGTGCCAAGCTTGGCTGTTTGTGCAGATGTACAGCAATACAGTCGTTAGTTGCATGGCCATGTAATGTCTTCCAAAAAGCTTTTGCCGCATTAATTTTGTGCAGTCCTTGTGCCATCCTTCCTCAAAAAGGATTTTCACAACTTGATCTGTGTGTGTCATTGAGACAATAAGAGACGTCTTTTCCAGTGTTAGCAAGATAATCTAATTATGAAGTTGTCAACTACTGCAAAACTATAGTTGAAAACAAAGCTCCTCGCCCAGTTTAATATTTGTGTGTCAGACATTCGTTGCTTAACTTGCATTTTCACTTTTAATATGAGAATTACATAAACATCAATTTTCTGAGAGTTAATAAAAGCATATTATAATGCAAGCATTAGTTATTTTTACTGGTAATTGTATTTAAAAATAAATTTTTAAAACAGTGTTGCTAACTAAAACCGTATACCTTTTTAAAGTGGAAAGAAATAACGCTTTCACAGTGTTAAGATAGTAACCCTATCACTCTTAAACAGAGTCGAAAGCTGGATGTGTATTTTGAATATGAAGAAAAAATAATGAGCAAATCCACTTTGGATAAGTCTCTTCTGGACATGATTTCTGACCCAGATGGTGAGTACTTTACATCTGAACTTGGTATAAAATTTGTTATGATATGCAAAAAATCTATACTTGCTGGGACTTAAGGGTTAGTAAAGAGCTCATGTGCAAGCTCTGCAAGACTTGGTAAGAAAACAGCTTCTTATTGACTTTTAGTGGCAGTCTGAAGAGTTTAGTATTTTGGATGAGTAATATGCAAAATATTGGCAACTTTTACAGCTCCACTGAAATCCTTAACTAACTCCTTGATTTTGAAGGTCAAAATATTTTAACTTCTGTGCTTCTCCAGTATGTATTAGTATAGCATGTGTGATCTGAACAATACTGATTCTTTAGAATCCCACTGCATGTTTTATAACACATATGTACCTCACAGACAGAATGAAAAAGGGCTTTTTGTAGAATTTTGTTAGGTCGGGGGTTGTAGTAGCTCTTGCTTGTGTGAGGAAAAAGATGGATGAGAGAAGGGAAGCAAGATGTAAATCAGCCAGTTCACCAAGAGACTCACCTGAAGTTTTGGATGCATTAACCCAGCTGTGGCATGTCTGTTTTCATCATCTAAGAGCAGTGCATCCCAGCTTCTGTTTGATGTATGGTTCATACATAAGAAAGCTTTACATACTGGGTGCTACTCCGAGTCTCTATTAGCAGGAGTCACTAGGGGTCTTTCTGTAAAAAGCTGAGACCAGAAGAGGTTTTCAGCTTTTCATAGTATCATAACATCAGCTCCTGTTTCAGTCTCTCACAACCTGAGGTATGTCACAATCCTGTGATGGATTTCAATATGATCTGATACTAGTTGGCTGGAACAAAATAACCTGCAGAGCAAGATTGTAAAACCCGAGTTATGAACACTGGCACGCCTGCATATTGGCAAATATATCGGCAAACCTCAAGCATTTAGAGACCCAGGGTTCCTGCTCTTTTCCCAGTATGCTCTTTGAGAAAATGTTTTGTTACTGCATGCTTATGTGGGTAGTCTTGTAGCTACATACTGGATATAATGTCTGCTTGGAGTTTGTATAATGATTCATATTTACAGAAAGAGTATATATAAAACCTGCTGACTTTTTAAAAAAATATCTTTTATTTCTGTCTGTGCTATAGAATCAACAGGCAATAGAAGAAATACTACACGGTTGGTAGAAGTCTGAGATAAAATTTTATAGATTTTATATTGGATCAAGTCTAGAAACAGACTTTCAGAAAATCTAATGTCAGGCATCAGTCTGTAGTTCAGTACAGACATTAATTGTTAATATGAAACTAATAAGAATATGTATGATCTGTACTTTTATGAAGCATCAATACAAACTAGTCCTTTTCCATGTTCAGAATTAACTGTTCATGTACTATTTTGATTTCAGCTTTTATGTTTGTGTGACCTTAGATATGAAAACAGAAATTACGATGCTTGCTAGTATTTCTCACTGGATCAATTACTTTTTACCTGAATCCACATTTTCTATGCGGTTTTAGATTGGAGTATAAAGCAAATTATTTTCCAAAGCCTGATGTATCACATCAACATTCCTATCAGCAAAGTTCCTGGGTTTTACACAAGAGAAAAATTAGATTTCCAAGCTAGAGTTTTCCTTCATAAGCTGAAGTATTCAGGTGTTCACAGTAGCACGTTAGCATTTCATACGTGTTGCCTGGGTTTAAGGTAAGTTTAGGTAACAAAAGGATTTAAGTTAAATCATAATGGTTATTTCCAGGCATGCTGTCTTGTAAAACTGACCAGCTTCCTATTGCGTGATTCATTGAGAAATACTAGCAGAAAACATTTTCAAGGAATAACGCATCAAGTCTTCAATGCTTTCAGTGGTGAGCTACTTGTTTGCTTTATCTGTGGGGATACTTGTCTTGTGGACGCTGATACCTGCAGAGCTCTTCACAGAAGCACTTAGGCTTGACCGTTTAACAGCTTCAGACTTCCCATTTCTTTCTATGTTGTACTAATCTACCACTCAGGGCTATTGCTGCCTCCCAGTTCAGTGGATATTATTATGTCTTGGAGTAGTGACAAAACAGGAGTTACTGGTTTTGCTTTGCTCTAGTCAAATCAGTAGCCCTAAAGGCTGCCTGCTGTTTTTTGAGTGGAAAAATAACATTGTTCTGTTCTAGGCTTACTAAGTTAAGTTTTCTTCAGAACATTTAGCACTCCCCCTCTATGCTGTCACAGACCATAGCCTAGAAAAAAAAATAGTGAACATTTCTGCAGGCAACTGACCTGAGCCTTACAGCTGTTTATCTCAGCTATGATTTACATCAGTAGTATGTCAAGAGTAAAGTACTACTGCCAAAGTGGTTTTCCTAAGATTTAGTAAAGTGTACACAATACAACCACAGATTTTTTTTTTTTAATTTGTTATCTTTTAGTAAGACAAAATATCACTTACACTTACCTGAGCACAAACCACCTAGGAGTATTGTGGACATGGTAAAGAGGCCCAGCAACGGAATTGCTGTCGAGTGCCAGAGTATTCCAGTTGAAACTGAAACCTAGTGATCAGCAAAGTACTGAAAAAAGCTGTAAACTGGCAAGCTAGAAACCAAGTTTCCAAGTCAGTTACAGAAACCAAAGTCAGTTACACTGTATATTTAGAATGTTTAAGTGTTTTTTTACCCAAGTGAACTCTATCTACCTTGGACATCTACCTTGAAAGCTGGCTTTTGGTTTAGATACAAAGTTTCTTCAGTTCTTGATCTTCTGGTTTACTGGTATTTGGTAAAGGTTAATAGAATTTATTTCCCAGAAAAAATTGTACCAAGTCCTAAATGTTCATTATGACAAGTGCTTTCTCTTAACTTCTGCCAAACTAAATATATGCTTGCATATAAACAAAAGTTGCAGATTAGATTCGATGATCTCCTAAAAATTATCCCCAGTCCATAGAGGGGGGAAAAAAACACAAACAAAAAACCAGAAAGAAATTATCTTTTTTCTTACCCACAAGTACAAGAAAGTGTATTTTTATAAAATGCTATACTATATCTAAAAGTATCAGCCTTTTTTAATGAAGTATTGGATTACAAATTTGAAATGTTTGTTTTGAGAAGTTGTACTTCTGCAATCTTCGGTTGAAACTATGGTGTTTACTAATAGGATTCTCTTCTCGAAAAATGTAGATAGTGTTGAAAGTCTGCTGTAGCAGGTTATAGTCTAAGTAACACAGGGGTGGCCACATCATTGTTTTGATCAGGCAGAGATGGATTTTGATTGTCGTTGATAAAGCTTCCCAAGAATTTGTAGCAGTGTTTTTCTCCATTGAGTGGTGTGACAAAATACGATTCAGGAGGTGAAGTCCTTGAAGACAAGTTGGAAGTTGAAGATTTTTCTCCTGACCAGAAATTCACAGAAGTGCCTTTGCAGATCTCGCGTGTTTCAGTGCATAGAGCTGCATAAACAAATTGTACAGCTAAAAAATAATGTGCTGTGGTTTTTACTTCTATGATTTTTCTTTAGTATCCCATTTCATGGATGTACTCCCTGCTAATGGTTGCAATCACTACGTAGAATAAGATGTAACGCCACTACATAACTTATTTAGTCTGTTATTTGAAGAATAATATTTGCCACAAGCGAAAGGGGGAAGTGTAAGTTAACTTTCAGAAACAGTGAGCCAGTGTAACCCAACTTTTAATAACATCGTTAAATGTCTTTTCTACGGTTTCATGGCCTACCGAACAAGGCCATGGTTATAGACAACAATTATTGTTGTAACTAAAGGTCTGAATGTACATATATATTATTACTGAAGAGCAATTAGCATGGCAACATAGTTACAATTGTAGGTGGTTTTTTTTTTTTTCACTGCAGCGGGAACTCCAGAAGACAAAATGCGATTGTTTCTTATCTACTACATAAGCTCAGCTCAGGCACCTTCAGAGGTATGTATGTTCTTTACAGCTTCCAGCACCAAGTTCTACCACACAGGATTTTCTGTATTGTTTCAGCACTAAATAGGTATTTCTGCTTCTCTTTGAAGCGAAGTATGAAATGCCTGGGAAATATTAAAACTTTAAATAAATATTGTAGTATTATCAGGGTATCTGCTTACAAAGCTTTAGCTAACATTTCAAAGGATATGCATGACTAGTAAGAAGGAAGATTATATTTCAAAATATTTAGTTCAGAGTTATTGCAAGATACATCTTGGCAGGCTTTCTATTATTCTGCTCCACTGCTCAATAGAAGTAGATAAACCAAAATGTTAATATGACTCTTTTCACTCTGTCCTTATATATTCAAGAATAATTGGGTCAGTTGACTAGCAAATGAATAAAGGAGAAGTGCTTCTTGTACCAATATCTGAGTAATTCAGGAAACAATTTCTTAATATTTCATTTGAATTTATGATGCTTAATTTCAAGGAAGATTTTTATTATACTGTAGAAATATTATGTGGTACAAAAAATATGCTGGGTTAGGCAAAGAGAAAGTATTCTGAAAATGTATATTAACTCCCCTTAATTTCTATTATTTGCTGTTGTGACATTGTACAGAAACCAGTATTCTATCAGGTTTTTTAAAGATGCTGATGTAAAAGTCTGTTCCCATATCTGAAAATGCACAGGTTAATTCCATAAATACTGTTAAGTTTAATGAGAGATGCTCATAGCAAATTGCATTTTAAATTATATTTTCATACTTGGTAGGAGATGAGATTAAAGTTAAAAAGTAACTATAAGTCTTAGTTAATGCTATACCTTTACACTGCTGATTTAATATTTAGATAAGGATATCTTGTCTTACCACCTAAAGAGAGTTAAGAGTAGTTTCAACCTTTTGCAATTCTCCGCTTCATAATTCCAGATTGATTTGGAGCAGTATAAAAAAGCGTTGATGAATGCAGGTTGTAATCTTGCTCCTTTGAGCTACATAAAACAATGGAAGTAAGTAATTTCTTTTTTCTCCAATGTGAGGCTATAACTGTCTACTTTTACAGAGCTCAGCATTGTTATCAAAGAATTATGTGTTAGTTCTCATACATAGTAAATTATCCTTAAACATTAATTCTGGCTAAATTTTTGCTTTCATTGTTACGGTAATACATACAAATCTTATTTTAAAACTAAACTCCAGTAATGCCAGAACAGTATTGAACATTAAGTACACATAGTAGTGTACTTAATGATCCAAGACAGAAACAATGTACTGAATTAAATGAAAAGTTGTGCTAGTTGAGACTCCAAATTTATTTGGTTCATACCAAAGGGCCATGCTGCCTATCAGTTATTCTAGTTTTACATGGTATGAAAATAACATCTTTGTCTTTTAAGTATAAAATTTGATTCCTTTCAGTTCCTTAACTTGCATTTCTAGACAAAAAGGATGCATGTAATAAATAGTTACTTCATGAAAGAGTTTGAGAAGCAGATCTTTTTTCACTTTCAGATGATCAGAGTGGAACCTTCTACAGTAGCATGTGTGGTGAGATAAGCATTTGATTTCTATCCCTGCTTTCACAGGGCTTTCACTAAGATGGCTTCAGCTCCAACCAGCTATGGAAACACTACGCCTAAACCTTTGGGGTATGCTGTTGATTAATTTTCTGTAAGCCTTTGGGTTCTTTTAGCTTATTTTAGTAGTACTGAAAGTGTGATTAGTGCTATACAAGGCCCAGAATAAAACATTTCCCTGTTAGTAAAAGATTTTAAAATACAGACAATTACAAGCGCTCATCTCCCCTTAACAGTCCATAGAACTTATAGACAGGGAAGTAAAAGGATCTGTGACTAAATCCACAAAGTAACTTAATATAGTGGTATCTGCACCTGAACATTAAATTACTCTCATAGGAGAAGAATTTGGGATCAGGAAATGGATCCAAGACAGCCATCATGTTGAGCCTTATTTAGTCAGTGGCAGCAGATAAGAACTGGTTCTCTCCAGGGCTTGGGGACTGTCAGGAATGGAAGAACACAGTTTTTTCATTAGGATGTCCTGGGCTGGCTGTCTGCTTGTTGAAAGGTGTAGTTATTTTTTCAAGACACAAAAAGATAATGACTGTGCTCAGGGCACGTACATCCCGTACAGGATATGGACTTGGGTCTTTCCATGCTTGAGAGGGTTTGAATGCTCATTCCCAATTTTACTTTCAGGAATGCACTGTCACTGTCATAAGGAGAGTGTAGCGCAGTATGGCTAGAGAGAATCCCAGTGCTGTCTCACTTGGAAAAATTCCTGTTTTGTTGGTTGGAGACACTGAGCATCTCTGTTAACTCTGGTAGTTAGGACACCCACCTGAAAGGAGCACTCAAATCCTTGCGTTACTGAAGTTGTAAAATAAACTGTTCAGTGGATTAAAGACTAGAACTCAAGACTCCCATTGATAGGTGAGGATCTAACTGCTAGATTATAGGTGTATACCCCTACATTTGGTTGCCATGTGGTTTGAAGAATATATTACATGACAAATTGAATGACTTGGTACTTAAGTGCCATCAACTTTAATGGGAACTGGATGTCATTGTAAAGCTTAAGAATGCAAATTAGAAGAGGAAGGTCTTAACACCTTGTATTTATTTTGTTTTTCAGTCTCTTTTCACGTGTTATGAATACTGGATCACAGTTTGTAATGGAAGGAGTGAAGAACTTGGTACTAAAGCAACAAGTAAGTTTAAAGACCAATAAAAAAGTCTAACAAATGAGCATTATAAACATTTAGAAAAACAACTTTCAATACCTCTGTCATATTAATAAAATCAGTTGTACAGTAAAAAAACAAACATCAGCCTCTGCTGGTGGCTGTCACTTTGTAGCTTTCAGTTCTTAGACAAGTAATGAATAATGTTCAAATTTTCTTTGAATACCTCTGTTTGTAAGGAATTAAGTTACGTGTGATTAAGACTGATTTCAGTATTATGAAAAGAGCAGCTGTGGAATAGACTAGACCTTCATAAACAAAAAAAACCCCTCTGTGTGTTTACTTAGAACATCATCTACTAAATGCATCTACTCCAGAGTGATTGAAAGGCTGAAAGTGTTCCTTCTCTGTTCAGTTACAATTCAGCCATTTCTGGTTTTCCCACATGAGTAATGTACAGCACCCATAATCTTGAAATGTTCTTGAAAATCAGTGTGTTTATAATGACATGGCCACCCTTAAATATTCACTTAACTTTAGAAAATATTTCTGAGCATAACTTGCATGCAAGTTTCAGTGTACACCCCGCCAAAAGAAAACAAGGAACAAAAAAAGGACACTGGTTGTATAACTCATTGTGTCTGAAATTTTGAATTGTGGTTCACAGAAATCTGCTTCCCTGTAGAGGATTTTCTCTAATATGCACTTCTGTCAGATGTCAATAAATAAATATTTACAGTTAAAAATCCTAATTCTGTAATATTATGATATCACGACTTCTAAGAAAAAGATCATTCATTGTATTATAATTCTTAGTGGAAGGATCAGAATTTAATTTAGAAATACAGCATATCAGAGCTAAATAAAATGAAATCTCTGCTCTAATTAAATATGCAGCTTTTTGACATAGTTAATCTTATCATAGCCGTTGTTTATTTGGTCATCCTGTTATACACATAATTTATGCATGAAAAGTATCAGCTCTCACATAAAAGTTTTAAAAAATTGTGTCTGTGGCTTTTGTAGGGGAGTCAATGAAATTAATTCTGTGGGAATTTCACTATGAGTAGATATAAGTTGCACCGCACTGTTACAAATCTGTTACAGAAACTGTTTATAAATGAAATATAGTTGACGGAACTGTTTTAAATATGCAGCTTGCCAGTATGTTATATTTTATCGAGAGACCTTCACATAAACTGTTACCGGTGATAATAGGTAAAAATTGCATTGTAAATGAGACTTCCTATTCTTCATTTAAACATTTTGTAATTTCTTTTAACATGTGTGGCTTTAAAAAGTTAGTATAATTCTTGACAAAGTGTCTTGCTTTGTTTTGGGTTCTGAGTGAGTAAGAAGCCACAATGCTGATGTTTTCAGGGTATTTTTATTCTGGCTTTTAATTCCTTCTCCAGGTGTTTTGAGGTAGCCAAATGAAATGCTATTCTTCCTCATATTTTTAAGCCTGATGTAGTTGGTATTTCTATTCAAGTTAGCTTTTATTTCTCATTTGGTCGTTCAGGAAGTTACATCGGTTTTTTACTAAGCATTTTTCAGTGTTATTTGTAGATCATCATCTGGAATGTCCTTTTTTGATATATTCTGTCAACAAGACACATTTCCAATTCCGTTGCTATGTAAACTCTCCCTCAGTTTATTGTAACTAAAGTGGTTTGACTGTTTAATACTTCTTTTGCCCAAGCTAACATTTCCCATCTTAAATAAGGAAAAATAATCTTGAGTCTCTCCTCAGTTTCCTCCTTTCCAGTTCATCCAAACATTTGTTGCCAGGATTGCTTTTTTTACCCACTTCTTCGACAACACGAGTTCTTTTTCAGAATCACACCCTTAATTCTTACCTTCAGCTTTAAAGTTCTTTCCTTAACCTGCAAAGTGTTTTTTATATAAGAAATCATACATCATCACATGTCTGCCTGTATTGGTAGTACCTAAATACAACTCTCTTCCTATCTTCACACATTTTTTGCACTTTCTGTTCATCTCCAAGCTAGATGCTCATCAGATGTTTGTATTTTCTGTAACGAAAGGTAATTTAAGTGATGATAAAATGCTCAACCTTTGCAAAATATAAGAGGAAAACTGTTTAAAGTAGTATTTCCAATGCTCTATAAGCTATTACATAAATAATAGTGTGCCTGTGACTAATTCTTAGAAAGCATTTCAGCATTCCATTAATTCACGTTATGGTTTCAGAATCTACCAGTCACACGTATATTGGACAACCTTATGGAGATGAAGTCGAACCCTGTGAGTATAACTGCCTTCACACAGAAAGGTGGGACAGATAAAATCTTGAGGCTGTGATTTGGGATGAAATTTTCTTTGCATCAAGGTGACTTTTTTTTTTAAGAGCACAGTTTCAGAAATAAGGTAGTTACAGAGAGGTATGTTAGAGAAGATTTTTGTCTCCCACATCTTTAAAGCTTTGTGGTTTCGAGGAAAACATGTTAGTCTTCATTTTGCAAGCAGAGTTGGTTTTGTGTCAGAAGTGTTTGTTAGCAGAAAATTTGCTTTCTGTTAACAAGTAAAGAAATTAACACTGTTTTCAGTGGCAGTGGATTGTTGTCTCAGTTTGCAAGAGTTCGAAAAGATGTACAGGGCTACTTTTAGCTAGTCAACCGGTAGAGGTCACTCAGAACACTTCATACACACAGAGTGACGGACACACGCACTCACCCACGGAGTGATGGACACACACACACATGCAGTGACGGACACATGCACTCACAAACGTATTGACGGACACACACACACCCCCCCCCACAGAGTGACAGACACCCAGAGAGTGACAGACACACACTCATGGAGTGACGGACACTCACGGAGTGACAGAGACACGCACACACAGAGTGATGGACACACACACAGACTCACACACACGTAGTGACAGACACACGCGCTCACACACGGAGTGACGGACACACTCACTCAAACATAGTGACAGACACGCACGCACTCACCCACGGAGTGACGGACAAACACAGAGTCACACACGGTGGTGGACACACACACACACTTTAATACAGAAAGCTGAAATTATAAAACTAGAGATAACTTACAAGTAGGTAAAAAATTGAAACTTTATTAAAAAAAAAGAAAAAAACACCACCACACTAGCTTTATTTTTTTAAATAAACACCAGGCTACAAGTTCAGGAATTGATTTGGAAAAGTTCCTAAGTAAGAAGGGGTTTTTTGATGACTCAATATTGTCATATTTCACTGAGTAGTAAACAGCCACGATCACTTTGATCATTTGGACAAAACGTTGATCTTCTTATTTGAAAAAACGTAGAGTGAGCTGATGTGTCAGGCAGCAGCTTCATATCTCACTGCCATCTCAGAGACTGGAATTCATGGCCCAACACAGGAAGTCCTACTTTGTAAGTCATAGGAGACGAGGCAAGCCCTAAAGAATGATTCACCTAGCTGCAGGAAGATTGACAGTAACTTTTTGAGAAGTTTCAGCTAACAGAAGCAAGCCCAAGAGTCACTGTGGAATATGTGCAGCATTGCTGTACCATCAACAGAAGGGAAATTGTATCTGGAAAAGGTCGATGTGTAGAAGTACACTGCTGTGGCCTCTGTTTGTCTTCTGATGTTTGAAGTCCTTTTTCTATTCCCTAGAATAGAAAACTGTTGCCCTGCAGGCAAAACATAAAGGGAGGGGAAATCTTTCATCTTTTTTACAACACAGAAAAAAAACCTCTGTTATAGTTCACTGAATTTTACTAACCACAGCGATCAGTGCATGGAATGTACCTAGAGACAGAAGTTGTAATGCAAAATTAGAACAAATTATTGAGAAGTCAAACAATTATTACAATAAATGTAAATAATTTAAATTATGCTCTAAATATAAAATGCAACAAAGTTAATAGTGAAATATACAATCTTGTATCACCAACATTCATAAATATTATTGTCAGTTGAAATTTTAAACCTATTCAGAGTGTTATGCTGTGCAGAGCTCTGTAGGATTGTCTGTCAATCACTTTGTGTGTTACTTGTCCCGGCTGCTGCTTTTGTTTCACAAGGAAGGACGAGTGAGACTACACCTGTGCCTTACAAGTTTTTCAGAAGCAGATAGAACAGTTCTTATGGGCAGTAACACCATCCTGTAATTGTTTAAATTTGTCTGTAGATTGTTTAACTGTAGTTACACCTTTTCTTGAAATATTTATTCAGAAACGTTTGTTGATGACCTTACAGTAATCTGTTACTTTCGGTTTTTTTTAATAGTAATATTTATTGGTCAAAGCAGATTTTTTAGCAATTGCTTTTGGAATTATGTTTTAATAAAGGAATGTTCTAGTCATACATAGTTGCTCTGTTTTGGAATAATTAAAGAGAGTGATTAAAACCTTAAATCTTAAAAATATTGTCACATATTGTCAAGTATACACAAATTTTAACCCCTAGATATGAAATTGACCATAGTATTATGGAAGTTCTTTTTAGTATCTTCTAGAAAAAGGTTTGATTCTTGAATAAGGACCGTCTCGGATAAGTAAACCTTTAATGTTTTTTGTGACAAAGTCCCAAAAGGGTTTAGTCTTTGTCAAGACAATATGTACATTTGTATTGACTTCAGAAGTAGATAAATCTTATTTGTGAATCTTTCAGTGAATGTGGTATCTTTCAGGCTTAGGATATACTGTATGATTACCTTTTAATGTGTTAAAATGAAAAATTCTAAAAATGGTGGGTTTCCTTAATCCAAAGTAGTCATGTTAGCTTCTGAAAAAAAAAGAAATACAGACTGAAAGTCAAGGATAGTTCCATGGGTCGTCTTCCATTTTAATTTGAAGTCTTGAAAATTAAGGTCATAATTTCAAAAGTATTAATTTTATTCTTGAATTACTTAGGGAAGTCACAAATTCAGTTGTGTGTCAGGAAACCACTATACAGTTGTTTTTATTGTCAGACTAGCTATTTCTTAAAGCAAATAAAAACTAGTAGGGTTTCTTTCCCTGCACCCTCAGAACTGATTTCAGCAAAAATATTTAAACAAAAAAATAAACTAGCTTATCACATTTCTATTACTTTACCACTTTTCATGTCTACGTACACAAGCCCAGAGCGAAAAAAACACAGCAGTAATACATTCAGGAGGAAATGTTTGTAATACTGGTTTTTTAACTCTGATTTTAGTTCTGGCATTAATCTGTAATTTATTCTAACAAGCAGCGAAGCTGCAGCTCTTTATCCGAGTTAAAGGTTTCTCAAATACTTTGTCAGTTTTAGTCTAGCGATATCTCTCCATTCCCAGCTCTTTCATTACTTCCAAGTTGCCATACCACCTTTATGTGCAAGGCTGCCAAAATCATGAATGCTGGCAGACTTTACAAATGCAGTTAAAATTCCCAGTGGAGCATATAAAAGCGTTTTACAGAGGGTCAGCATGAAATTAAATCTAAATTGAATTTTTTGAAAAGACAAACTTGAGGATAAGAGACTCATTTTATGTAATTGCATAAATGTCCTTAATATAAAATATTTATTCTGTGTGTGTAGCCACCACATTTACACTAAATATTTTGTAGTATTAGAGGTAATTTTACTTTGTGAGCTCTAATAAATTCCCCAGATAATCTGTTTACTACTCAAGAAGAATTATTTCTGATCTACAGAATCATCAAAACACAGAGATCATGCATTTAAGCATCCAGATTAAATCAGCTGTAGTCCTGCGTGCAGTTTATCCACAAACCAAACTTCACAGTACCTGGTTGAAAATGCAGTATAGAAACAAAAGAAAGCCAAGTAGTTGTCAGAAGGAGTTAGTAAGAAGTTTTGTTTTTCATGTGTAATAATTGGCAAAAATCCTGCTTGTTGCCAATAAAAATATTGGAAGTACCTCAGTGTATTGTGTGAAGAAAAATTTTTTTGTATAGTTTAGACAGTCAGACTTTTCAAATTCTTGTGGAACTCATTTCTTTTTTAAGAGCTTAATTTTTGTTTAATAGTAGTCATAAATCATGAAATGAAAAGGGTAAGTTACATAACAGTAGCAGATTTTGATCTATCTTGTATTTAGCATTCAGTGCCATAGAAGTGTTTTGTGTTATAATATTAAATCAGTAGCAGATCTCTGTAACCTGGAAAATTTTAGCATTTATAACTGACCATGTGGTGTTCCTCTAAAGCTGGTAACACCTTAATTTTTCTTTCCGCATACGGCCTTTATCTTGGGATTTCTTATGCAACCAGTGTATTTTTTGGAAAATATGTAATAGTCAGTTTTAGATGAACGAGAAACAGAAAGCTCAATAGCACCCTTCGCTGTTGTTTATTCTGTGCTAGCACAAATATTATAAATATTAGTGAACACCACAATTAATTTTGAATGATGTGACTGCTAAATGGGAAACGATGTTGGTTTGAATTATGTTTAATGTAATAGATACAAGCAGAAATTCCTAAGCCAAAATTCCAATCTTTTGAGATCAAAACATACTTTTTAATAGGAGACAGACGACTACCGGTATTTTGACCCCAAGATGCTACGAGGCAGTGACAGGTGAGTCTAGTATAAGTTTTGCTTCTTTCTTCGTACTCTGTGAAAAGGCTAACTTAAGAAATCTGGTTTTATTTTACATGCCAACTACAAGTAATTAATTCTAATCATTAATTCTAAGTCAAGACAGTTGGTGTTGAAGAAATTCACAACGGGAACTTGGATCAACCAGATGAACTTTTATAACACTGCAAAAAAAAATTTTTTGTTTCAGTGACAGAACATGCTGCTAACATCCACATCAGTTCAGGCACAGGAATTTGTACTAATGTTTAGCAACAATAAATGTTAGAATTCTTTATAGTTTTACTGCTTGGTTTCTTAAAATCTTTGTGGGTTTTCACAGTTAAATTAAAAAGTCATTGGATAGAGTTCCAAAATTTCTTTATTTCTTTTTAAACAAAATTTTAATTTGAACACAACCCTTCTTTACTAATTTTTTAATAACTTTGCAGAAAGTAATTAAAAATTTACTGTATTTGCTTTTATGTAGGCAGGTGCACATTTTATATTCATGTGCATATGAAAGGAGAATCGGGTATAGTTTATTTTGCCAGTGAAAGAGAATAAGAGGAATTACACTAGAAGTTTATAAATTCCTATGTTTTGCTTTATGTCTTTGTCCAATAACTGTGGCTGATAATCTCACCTCTAATGTCCTAGAAACAGAACATACCTTTTAACATACCTTCTAAACATAATTTTCATCAAACCTGTGGGAAAACAGTCAGCTCATTTAATTGCAGGGGTTTATTACAGGACAAATATGGATAAAGTAGGTCTAAACTTGGTTTTAGTTATTGGCATTAAAATCTGCCCTTGCTTCCTCTATTCTTGAAACATGGAAAATATATTTCTAGCAGCATTAAGTAGTAATAGGAAAGAAAATTCAGATAATATATATATATGTTTTGTTGGACAGTATTATTACAGTCTATATCATTTCAAAAATAAGCAGATTTTGAAAGCATCAATGAAGAAAATTGCCAGTATTTTATTTTTCATTTTAATTGCAGCTTTCATTGTCTTAAGTTTTTATAGCATTTTTGGAGGATTTTGTGCAAAAGTGCAAAGATTTGTTTTATTAAAGCCAAAGGGTTTTTCTCATGTAAATGCACATTTTTACCCACTCCATGTAGTTCTTATGTTGCGTTAAACAATGTCAAGATGCACATTTACAGCAGTTCATAAATGTGCCATTCTGTGCAGCTGTAATGATCATCACAGGGAAAAACTTTTAGTTTCTGGTTTGGGGTTTGTTTGGGTTTTGTACATAAACTCAAGTTATATTCCTTAAATCATATTTGAGCATGACAACAAAACTCTAATAAAGCCGTGTAGGGGTTTGTCTCTTTCTCCCTTCAGATATTTATCATTAAAAAAAAAAAGTAGGTTAGCTGGCTTGATAAAATATTACTAGTTTAAAATAAAAATATCAAATTGTAGAATTAATGGAATGATATTAAAAAGTGACTAGTTTTTTTTCTAACCTACTCCTGTTTTTAAGAAGTACGGGCATGTTTACCTATTATCTTTTAAAGAGAGCAGGAACTGCATTACTGTAATTCAGTCTTAGCAAAACAGAACCATTATATCCTGTGTAAAGCCTATGTCAAGTATAAACAGGCCTTACCCTCTGAAAGGATGACACAAAATGTCTGTGGATTTATCATGTCATATTCAAACAACAAGAGAATTGGGCTAACAGTTATACCTACAGGGAGTCTGTCGTATTCCATGGCAGATCGAAACAATGTATTGGAGACAGCCATTCCATCTTAAAACCTATTTTTCTGGTACACTGGAATCTGTGTCGAGTCAGTTGTTGTTAGTCACTCAGAAAACTCAATTATTGAAAGAATAGAAAAGATAAGTTGAAGGGGAAAATGCAGTGCTTTTGTTCTGTGTTAGAACGTAAGGTGTCTTTGGCAGCCTGGGGCTGCAGGGCAGCGCAGGGCAAGAAGGTGGTGATGGGGTGTGAGCAAAGGGCGGAGAGCAGCCTGACCCTGCAGACGAAAAAAGCTTTGTTTTTCCTTTCCTCCTGAAGGTGCAAGGTGATGCAGGAAAAGAGGTTTCTCCCCCTCTCCCTGCTTCCTTACTGGGGCTGGGACTGTGTATTCAAATGAGGAAGAGTTTGTACCACCCAAACCGAAACTTACCTCTTCCTCCTTAAATCATTTTAATCCTAATGTTGCTGTGTGACACCTGACAGCAGAACACATACCTGCTGCCTAGAGTAGCTTTTGAGGTTTTGGAGCATCACAAAGTCTATGTGCAGGTGCTGCAAACTGGCTGGCTTACCGTTACGATTCCAGTAGGCAGGATTTGTAAGTGTCATGAACTGTGCTAATGTGCTGATGAAATTTTTTACTCATTGTATTTGCTCCTAGCTAGCAGCACTATAGTCAGAGCTTTTAAGCTCCAAAAGAAGTATTGTAAAGCTTATGATTCAAACAGCAACCTTAAAACAGGTGAAGTAAAACTCCTATTTACTCATGTATTCAGTCCTGTAGAATGAATGATTTTCCGTAACAGATAGTTTAAATAAAATACTTGGAGAAGGAATGCAGAAAGGCAATTATTATTCTATTTTATATCTTTGTCTAATATTATATAGTATTCCATAATCATTATGTGTACATGATACTTATTTTGCATATTTATATTAATGTCTAATAAAATTTAAGTTGTAGTTTGTTTGTGCTTCTTTTTGTAGCTCAGTTCCAAGAAACAAAAATCCATTCCAGGAGGTAAGTCATGTAGAAATTATTTTTTCAATGTTCATGTGTTAAAAAAAAAATAATCCTGAAGTACCAGTCATTTTTTATGATCTTGATTAAGAAAATGAGAGGTTGTGTTTTCAAAAACCACTTAGACTAATTATATCTAGTATTAATTATAATTAGCTGTTATTTTGAAGAAATCTTTTAATCTTCTAAGGACTGTGTAAGCATTAACTAATACTGGAGAAAAAAAAAATCTAGAAAGTTCTTCTGGAGGTAATTACAGGGATTTATTAATATTATAACTGAGTACTCAGCAATCTGAAACCCCCATTTTTATACCAGATATTTAGAATGCTCTCTAGATTTAATCCTTTGTCTAGCCTTAAACATCAGTGTTGACCACTGATCTAAGTGACAGTATTTTAAACAGTCTCTGCAACTAACAGAAAAAAGCAAAACAACAAATAATGTCATTTTGTATAAATGCCAGTAACTTTCAGTATTTTTCAACATAAATATCTGCAAATAGTAAGTCTCACTTATCTGACCTTCCTACCAAGTTTCATAAGCAAAATCTTTGCCTTGGCAATATACAAATGTCTCAGATTTCTCTTGAAATGTCCTAATTATGCTCCAGAACAAAAGAAATACCATGTGCTGTATGGCTAGCAGATGGTCATAGCAAAAATGTCAGTAGTAACATAAAGTCTACGTAAAATTCATATAGTGTAGCCAAACAATATTGGATAGTGAATGTTAACAGAAAGATGCAACTATTAAGTTTCCTTTTAAACATAGCCCAGAAAATACTGATGGCCTTTACCTGTAATATTGTAGATTATTACCAGTAGTAAGCAGGAGGGGGGGGAAATAATGAAAAAGTATATTCTTTTATAACAGAAGTATTTTGTGTCCCAAATTAATTCTCAAGCATCCATGGAAATATTTATCTGTTCCTATGGACACTGGAGACATATCCACACAAGAAAGTAATGTGTTGAAACTGCGTATGTTTCAAATATTTCTTAGTAGGGGATAGTGGCATGATAAAAGTTCTCAGCTTGTTGTTTTGCATCCTACTAAAATTCTTACATTCTCTCAGGTAGGAAGATAGTGATTCTGCTTCCAGTTCTTATTAGACTGGAGTGTGATTAGGATGATTTTTACTGTAGGTTTAATGATATGGTATACAGTTTACTACTGAAATGTTAAGAATTTGAATGCATAGGCTGATTATGTGTGTGTTGCCTTTTAGGCGATAGTGTTTGTAGTCGGAGGAGGCAACTATATCGAATATCAAAATCTTATTGACTACATAAAGGTATGTGTGCTTCTGTCGGTTGTAGTATATAACTTCCTGACAGAAACCAGCTTCAGCAGGTATTTAGTAACATTTATTATTTAGAAGATTACGTCTATGAAATTAGCCTTAACATCCCTATTATATACAGAGTCTGAGAAAAAAGTGTGTAAGAAATCAGTATAAAATGTGGATTATTAATTCAGAACAAGAAGGAGTTACTGTTTCTGGTATTTTTGCTCATGTGGCACTTTTGAATTGAGTAAATAAACTGCATTCTGTTTAATTTTGTCTTCCTTCACACTAAAATGGTTGAAAATCCTGTCAAGCTGTCAGCAGATGTAGCTAACTGAATTAACCCGTCTTCCATACTGAACTATCCAGTGCTGTCGGTTTGGCTGTTCATATTGTTTGAGTCCTGTCACTAGTTTTCAATTGCTGTTGTGAAATAAAGCAGCTGTAGTGTATCATACCCTTGAAAGTAAGGAACTGCTCAGAATTCTCTAGTTTTCATAAATCTCACAAAGGAGGTACTACACAGTGCTTTTTTGTTTGCAACTGCAACAACCATGAAGTCAGTTCAAAACAAGGCCTACAGATAACAGTATCTTATTTTACAACAACCTTACTTGAGCATAATGTCTTGTTATAGAAGCCAACATAATGCAAATACTATGCTCTCTGTCAAAGCACAGATCTAAGTGGCATCAATATCTAAGCATTTGTTACTTCCCACATTTAGAAGTTTTCACTGAGTTAATGGAAGCTCATTCCTGATATGCGGCATCATTTGATTGCATGTAGAAATCATAAGGGGTGTCATATGTACAAAGAACAAAAGTGTGTAACCAGATATGTCATGCTGGTGTAACAGTTCCGTTTCTCTGGTTCCAGCTGTCCAGCCCAGCAGAACACATATATACCAAAAATCAGTGGATGGAGAAAAGTCACTACATCACCACAGTTATTGGAGGGCAGGGGTGGGATTCAAGCACTTTCCAGGAATAAAATAAATACAAAAAGAACCTTGATAAAATTTTGAATTGGGTAATAAATTGTTTAAGAGCAGCAGCATACCATTCTTCCTTCACAATCTTAACCTTGTTCATGGTATGATCATCCTGTCCTGTGGTGGACTGGATTGAGGCTTTTCACACAAAAGAATAAATAGGGAGCATTCCTGACTGAAAAACACCTCCTCCACAAAACGAGCACATGAGAATTTTATGTCCAGGTGAATATTGAAGAACATAAAGTCAGAATGTGCGTGCTGGGTTGTTTTCCCCCTCTTAACAGGCAGACATTTTGGAAGAGAGCTGGTCTGGATAGGGGAAAGGAGAGAAAGAGGAATGTAAGTTAAAAAAATTATTTATGCTCAGCTTAGCACTTATCACTGTTCTTGATAACTAATTATAGCATTCAGGGGGGCAGCTGCCTGTAACAGAATGCATTGTTAAACTTTTGACCTCCTCCTTAGTTTACCAAAAGCCAGGTCAGGTGCCATATCAATTCAAAAGATGCCCAGCAGTGTGTATTTAAGACGTATGTTTGTTACTTCCTACTAAAATAAAACTCTGAATCCCCTAGAGGCTAATACACCTCTCTGATATGTAGCTGCAGACTGGCACAGCTGAGGTTTCCTGTGTATGCATATATGTAATGTATATATACAGAGCATTAGTATGATGTAAAGTTAAACGCTCGGCACTTCATACAGCATGTCAGGAAGCTGAAGTTTCTGAGGAATAAGAGGGCAAACAGGAGATCCTGTAAACAGATGGAGAGGACAGAAGGAACTGGAAACTGTGGGAATGGCAATGTTAGATCTTTCGGAGAGTCAGAGGTTGAAGGTAGTTTTTCTTCTTATGGAACCTGTGGATGGAGGTTTCCTCATCATTATTTGTCACAGCTGAAGGGTGCTGGACATTTCTCCAATCAGATGGCGTACTTGGTCAGCAGGCAGTGACCTCCCAAGGGGGGAAGACTCCCACACCTTTATTCCACTTAGCCATTGCTCTTGAAAAAACAAGAAAGATTAATGAAAGCCTTAATTCCATCTCCCACCCCCCAGAGACTTGTCTTCCTCTCCCAGGTGACTCTTACAGACTTATCCAATAAAATTTGCTTTTCCATGTGGTACATTTCCAGCATCTGTGGTTTCAACAGATGTAGCTTATTAATTATTCTAATATTCAACCAGTCTTCCTCCAGAATAAAAATCAACATCTCTGTTCTTGCAAGCAGATACCACAAAGATTTTATTCACTGTTTTATTTTTCTAAGCACTATCTGTTTTGCCAGTTTGCCTCTGAAAGCACAGAGAAAGTATTTTAAAACTTTCTAAAACAGGAAGCAATGTTCATTCAGCTTTGACATTCTGGGGTTTCTTTGTAGGAGAATTAAGAGGAACCTTCAAATCCAAGTATTTGCAGTTCTGTGCTAGAATGGACAATCTCACATGGTCAAAAAGCAAATATTTATAATGTCAATAAGGCAGATTGTGCCTTAAAATAAATATTTGGCTAAGTTCAGTTCAGCATGCTGAAAACATGTCATCAAAATTGCAAGCCATAAAGAACCTCCAAAAGGAGACTAGCATAGTGTTTTGTACAAAAGAACTTAGCATGTCCTTTAATTTCCTTTTGTAGATGGTTAGAAAGGTACTGCGTGATAATCTGTTCCAATCTGCCTCTGAGAGACATTGTCATTTATCACAAGACATTTAAATCCAATGCAGTTTTCCAGTCATTAAGAAATTCTGGACTTTGAGGCATACTGAGGTTATTTTTTTTTTCCAGATGTTAAGCAGTTTCAACCTGGCTCCAGTAATTACTTGGGTATATAGCTCTTTGTTTGAATAGACTAAGTGATTAAATAAAAAGCATACACATTTTTAAAAATGCACTTTTAGAAGAGTACGTATGACAGACTGGACATGTACGTTGATGTATTTTAGAGCTGCCTGAAAGGCAACAGTCCCATTTCACAAATATTTGTATAGTTTAATATTTTTTTGGGTCCTAGGCAGAAACAAAAGCTATTCAGTCATACTACTGAAAGTGGAAACTGTCAAATACCAGTTTAGATCAAAACCATACCTGTTTGGCCATCAAGATTGAAAAACCTGGCCTGAAACCTGGGAAGATGCAAGCTCAAGATCCTGCTCAGCGACAAGAATAGCTTATTACTGCAAACCACTCCAAATTAATAAAGATGAGGACCTGAACCTGGATTACCATCTCCACAATTACCATGTGACTACCAGCTAAGCACTGTTCAAAGCTGCTGCTCTTAATTTCTGCTGAAACTGTACGATTGGTAATATACATGAAACAAGACCATTTTGTCAAGGCTTATGTTCCTATTTTGCTCTTCAGTAAGTTTTACCTAACTAATATGGGAAAATGCAAAATAACAGTGAAACAGATTTCTCAAATCTGTGTTTGAATTTTGAGGAACCATGGGATTATTAGCCCAACACTAGAAATAAACTCAATCTGAAGCCATGTATTACTTAGTTTTCACTTCCAAAATGCTAACATAGCACTTTGGTAGCCTTACTGCAAACTAGATTTATTATTGAAATCAACATAACGTTTTGTTTCAGATGCCTTTACAACAACAGTTCTGGTTTTAACGTCATCATCATATGGAATTGAATTACAGATTGAAGTTTTCAGGCTCTAACAACAGAAACAGTAAATATGTTGTTACTACTCTTAGCACAAGGCCCAGTTATCTTAAGGGGTAGGGTTTGCTCAAGTAAGGTTGTTAGCTTCCACAAGCCATTCATAGATATGTCAGAGAACTTAGCATTTTAGTGAGTTTAATGTGTAAAATGCCCCATTTTTTCCCACTTACTTTCTGCCTCCGGTCTCTCATTTTCCACTTCAATTTAATTCCAGGGTTTTTTTCCTCTGGTGTAACAACTGTTTTTCCACCCAAAAGTGTAAGACTTCAACATCATCAAGATTTTTTTTTTTTTTTACAGTTAGTTTAAGCCACTTCTGCTACTCTGTTAAACACATGATTTCTTCCTGACTTTTCTTGGTTTTTAGGGTAAACAAGGCAAACATGTCTTGTATGGCTGCAGTGAACTTTTTAATGCTACACAGTTTATAAAACAGGTAGGTACCTTTGATAACCTCTGTAATATTTATTGCTTACCTGTGTGTTGACTTACTTACCTTTACATGTCTCCATGGATTTTTACAAAAAAACCCTAATTCATGAAAGATTGTTACATGTTCTTGTTATCTATTTCCACTTTATTGAAATGGGCGTTTGGACACATTATTTTTAATTAATTTTTGAAGGCCTGTATTGTCAATGTGAGTTCACAGGTAATGGAGGTGAATAAGTTCATAACTGCCTTGAATGTAAATGCTAATGAAAAAAAGTACTCAGTTCTTGATACTTTATCAAATAGCATATCTTCCCAGGGTATTCTAGTGACTTTTACAAGTTAAAAACTGCTATTCAACTGTGATCTTAAGCCGTTGTTGTAAATTTTGCTATACTGGCCTACTGGGAGCCTGATGATGCCCATACTTATACTAAAAATCAATCTTTTGGTGCTGGTAAAAACATTGTCATCACAATTACTTCTCTATCCCTCATTCCAATACAAATGCAAGATAAAAATTATTCATGGGGGTCAGCAAATAGCAGCCCTTCAGTAGCTGTCACCACCTGTGGTTTTTTACTTCCAACTAAGATGAGAATAAATCGTTATTCAAAACTGCATTTTAAAGAACTAAATTAATTCTTGTTGCACTTGAAGGAGACAAATGGTACTTATCAACGTATAACTCTTCAATGAGCTTAATTAACTTTTTTGTTGACTTGATTGTGTATGCTGCACCTTTACCTCTGAGTTTTATTCAAATCTTCAGATTTGAAGCTCGGATCCTCTCTTGTGAGGGTATGCATTAAATATTCTATTACTACCATACTTTGGGTTGTAAGAGACAAACAAAGCTTGTAGGACAGAAATATTTACAGTATGAACTGGATATTAATTTGACTGAAAGAATAAGATTAGCAACCTAATGGCTTTCTGTCTCTTCATGTTTAGCTGTCCCAACTTGGCCAGAAATAAAGACTGAAACACCATTACCCGGATGGCACCGTGACAACAGAGAATGGTTACAACATTCAGATATCTTCATATCTATAATTTTGTCATTATATTAAACTTAAACCCCTTTCATTAATATGATAACTTTAAAAAAATCTGTAATTAATACAGTGTATATTGACACTTCAGAAATAAACCTTAAAACCTGCTACATTTTTGGTGGGGGTCAGTTTCACATTATTACATTCTAAATGCAGTATTCACTATGGTATATGACAAAGCTGGCTGAAAAGCATAGCATTTTCAAGTTCTGTTACAGTAAACAAAGCAACAGCTTGAAGAAAAGGTCAAGTATGTCTTTAGGAGATGTGTTCTTCTTGAAAGCCAGACTATCTTCATTTAACAAAATTGAAAAGGACAAAACTGCCTTTTAGGACCACAGACAAATAGCCTTAGTGCAAGAGAACTACTGCTTCTAGTTCTTACCCTTCTATTTTACCAAAGTCATTATACTTGTACTCAGATTTGTGCAGTCTTTGCTTGATGGTCCAAAGATATGCTTGAAGATACCTTCAGTACAAGTTGCTGATACAGTAATTTAGCTTTTCTCAGGCACAGTTTCAAGCTGTAAAATCTTTAATAATTTTTTATGCACTTTTTATTGTAACTGCTTTGACTGTTATGTTTGGGAAGAAATCAAGTCATACTCACAGAACAGATCTTAACTAGTTTATAAGCACATATTTAAAATACGATTTTTAACAATTGCATTAAATAGGGGTGGTTTAGTAGTTTAAAGAATCTCATTATATAATTAAGTTTTGCTAGTAATGATAGCTCTGGAGAGCACATACGTGCATTGAGAGAAGGTAACTAAATTTCTTTATAGATGTAGGTCTCTGCCTCTAGAAATGTCCTCTCTGGAAACTGGTGAAGCAATAATAAGTCTTCAAAATGCGGCCTAATGTACGCCAAAAGAACACACTTCTTGTGGGTTTGTTAATAAACTGTGAGATCATAAGAATTACTGGCATACTATAAATCTTTCAGCAGTGTTTTTCACACTGTTCTTCAACATTGAATATTAATTTTGCTCTAAGGGCAATACTTTTTCCCCAGCTAGATTTTTTTCAGAACATCTGTACAAGAAATGCAGTTATCTGTTCCTTAAAAGTGTCACAATAAAAACAGGCATAACCTAGACCATGTTATCAAAAAATAATAATGTTATTTCATTATCTCAGATGACTGTTGTAAGCTACTCCACACTACTACTATGAACTTCTGACTTTGCCAAGTCAATAAATATATTTGTTGTGGTGTTAATTATAGTTCTGGTATGTGAGCACTCTCCTGTACATCAATCAGCAAGTTCTCACTGTGTCAAATACAGTTAGTTATTCTAATGCCCTATATATACTTCATTTGTTAATAAAAACAACGTCAAAGTGCGTTTTGAAAAAAAAGTGATATTTAAGGTGTTAATTGCTTCCTGTGGGAGTTTGTTCCAGGAGCTTGAAATAATCCATCCCCAAGAAATCTGTGCTTCCTATGTGAAGAGTTTTAACCTTGCAGCTGACAGTCAGCTTCTGAAAAATCTGCTGACTGCTTTTTGTCCAGACCTTGTGGCAGCCTGTGATACAAGGGACCCTGCTCATTTAAACCAGCAGCACTCCTAAAATCACAGCTCACAGAATTTGCTGTTTCAGTAAATTACATAAAGATGTCAGAAATTACTTTGGTGGCTGTGTTCAAAAAACTTAACTAGCAGTCTTTATGCTGCTTCTGGAGACAGGTTTCATTTGTGCCCAGCTTTGTAGCTGGATCTTCAAGTCTGTTGTGTGAGCATGCACTGGTCAATTTGGGTTTTGTTTTTTTAAAAAAAAAATAAAATAAATACAATTTTAGTACTCAAACATTCTTCTCTTTCCTCGCCAAACTACTTCTCTGGTTTTGTTGTTACTAGTAGTCCTAAAGCTGTCTGTTACCATTAGAATCTTAGATATACCACTCTCCCTCTGTAACAGCATACTCATCGTGCTCCTTCCCTTGTGGCACAGCCCGAGTTGCGGCGTGCTGGTTTTTGTTACGTGTCCCTTTTCCCTGAATACCTCTTGTGGAATCAGGAATGCAGAAGGTTGTACAAGAAGTCTCCATGGCTAATCTAGAGGCAAACAGGGTTAAAAGTAAGCCAGCTCTTTGGCAAGGTTATTCAATTTATAGCCAGTCACCATGCCCTTTGCATCTGTGAAGGTCCCTCAAAGGCCTGTGCCTAGAGGAGCGGTTATGCCTCTCAGTGAGTCTTTTAAGTAAAATAGTACCAGCAGCATTCATATTGCTAATAACTATTTTAAGCAGCTGCACGGAGAACCAGGGAGTTTTGTAACTTTTCTAGCCTCTTCTTTGTTAATAAACCTCAGGCAGGGCTGGCTGACAGCGCCGACAGCAGTGCCAGCCTCCAGGACAGCAGCTCCAGCTTCCGTGTCTCAGGACTGGCCATTCTTCAGTGGGACCTACCTTCCCATTTAGGTAAGGAAAAGCAGCACAAGTCTGAGTTTCAAGTGCTGTACTTGGTCTCAGGAAGAAAATAAGCAGTTTGATCGTCAGCTATGGAAAACTGGCACATCTGTCTTTCAGGAAGTATAGGCAAATCCTACAAATGGTTGCATCTACCTGTCACTTCAGAATTAATTCACAGTTTGAAACAATAACCCTTCACTTGTTTTAATTTGAAGGTTTTAGAATATTTAGTTGGATATTTTGTGAATTAATGATTAACTTAGTGCCTTTGTTTTGCAGAATTGGACAATTTTTTTAAAATAAAAAGTAACAATAAAAAAGGAAACAATCAAAATGAGGAAAAGAAACCTCTGGAGACCACCACTTGATTTAAATACCCTTAATAATATAACACTATCTGATACAAATCAATATTTCTTTCCTATGTTAGAAGATAATTTTGCTGATACTGATGGTGTTTACATCAATCTGAAGAGAATGTAGAAGAGCAGCTTTTCCCCAAACACATCAGTACTTCAGATAACAGGGACACTGCTGTCAGTCACAGTTACAGAGCCAACACTGCTGTGCTCCATGACTAGAGCTGAAAAAAGTGCAACACTTAATATTTTTGCTTAAATTATATAATCCAAAATGGAACTGCTTAATAGTTAGTGCAGAGTGTTGACTGGAGCAATCCTAAGAGTAAAAGAAACTATCACAACTAAGTTCTCAGATCTGAAGTAAAAGGTGTTGTGCCAAAACAACCTCCTCTCCCTTCTTTACTGACAGCGGAGAGACCTACTCACTCTCTTTGCTTGGATGACGCGTTACTTGTTACTCATTGCTGACAGATGTCTCTGGCTCATCGAAAGTCATGCTTGGTCAGTGTTCTAGTGTTACGGAAAAGTTAGCCGCAGTGGCACTGATTTTTCTATAACTTCAGAGATCAGAGGAAATGTTAATAATTTTCTTGCAGTGAATCATTAGATGATTTGACCCACTTCAGTTTTGTTTGGAAATGGTTTAGGGACCCTACTCCCTGTAGAAATCTCAGTCATTATCAGCAATGTTTAAATGTATTCTGCTCCTTAATGTGGTCAATATGTCACTGAGACATGCATGCCCTTCTTCAAAGGCATCCAAAAATGTGCATATTTCATCTACCAATGCATCTTAAATTTTTTTCTAAAATTATAAACCCTTAGGTAGTTCAACTGCCACAGTAATTTGAAATTCTAATTATAAACTTCGTAGTTTCCCTTTATCTGCTAGTGTCTTGCCCCTTCTGAAAACCAAGCAGGACATTACATTTTTTAAATGTTATATTGAACGGATCCCAACCCCTTCTCGTAATTGCATAGGTTAGCTTTCTTGGTCTGGCAATGGAGGAGTGATCTTTATCCTGTGAAACCAGACACATCCCCAAAAGCCTCAGTGCTATCAGTCCCGAGTCCTACTTCAGTCTTCCCATCTCATGCATGTGCATTCCTATTTTTGGCAATCTAAGGGGTAGATGCATAATACAATGCTTTTAAATAAAATTGCTTTTTAGCACCTCAGCATGGACATGCAACATAACTGTTATTTACTGCTCCAAATTCTTGTGTTATGTATGTATCATGAAAATAAATGGATTAAAATTAACCTGCATGAAAATGAAATGCCAGAGAGGTGTGTAACTTCCCTTAACAAGAATTGGTGTGGATTCTTTCCATATTTGCTCGGAGGTTTTGGTTTGGGTTTAGTAGTAATAACCTGAGATGAATACAATTCATATTTGTGTTTCCTATAGTTAAACCATTTCCCCCCCCATCTCTCTTCCTCCCCCAACTAAATTTATACTATCTTCCCTCTACATGTGGACTTTCAAAGGTTTTGAAATTAGTTTTTAATGGGATTACTCCTACTTCATTTTCGGGAGTAAAATTACACAGGTCAGCTCAAATAAATTTTTTGTAGTACCTGAGCTGTTTCATTTACTCCCCGAAATGAACTAGGACCCCTTGCACAGTCAGCTGCAACGGTAAAGATTTCTTGGTTCTTACTACATCTCTAACACAGAGAATAATAGCAACACCTTGTATAAGGTACCAAGTTTGGCACCTTACACATGAATGACATCAGGAGCTCTGCTCTGAAATGTTTATTATAATGCAAGCATAGCATTGAACTGATTTAAAAACAGAATCCAAGCATTCAATCTGATATATGCCTCTCAAAAGACTTTTTAAGCCATAAATCAACACATACAGTTTTTATCTGTTTCAAATGCAAGTAACTGTGTTTATACACTTTTTCTAGACCACAAGTATGCACCCCATGAAACAGATTGAGTAAGGGCAATATTTTCTTCCATCTATAAATCCCATATGATTGGTGCCTTCCTACTTTGTTCATTCTTTTATGCATCGGTGTTTTCTGTTATGCGTCCATAACAAAGACTATCAGGTAAGGTCACAAAACCATACGAGGGAGAGATATCACCCAAAGATGATGGATTATGACACAAAATGTTTCACAGGCAAGTCCACAATTATTTTGTGTAGAGCTTGTATAGTAGCACAGCTAATTGTTGCATTGCCAGTTTTGCTACCACTGAAATAAACCCTCTCTTTTTATGTATGAATGAAGTGAAACATTGCTGGTGCAGTATTTTCTTCAGATTCCCTTACCACTATGTTCCAGTCCTCTAGGAGGATCTATTTTGCTTCATTTTCCTGGGACTGTTGACAGCTAAACTACTGAGCTCCAGCTGGGATGTGAATTCACCCTTGAACTAGAACATCAATCCGTTCCCCATAAATCATTAATCAGCTCTGGGCCCTGTTCATTCAGCTACAGTTTGAATTGGTAACTCACAGGGAAAGATACCTACTCCTGAATGTCAGTCTGTTCAGCTGCAGTACTGAGGATATTTTTTTTCTTCCAAGTGAAAAAAGCTTTGGCTAGCCAGTCTTTCCTCATATAACTGATGAGTTCCCTGAAAGCAAACAGCTTAAAGATAGGCACTACTACCCAGGGAAGGTAACTATATAAAAACCACAGAAGGTACATTTATATCTCCATCAGTCTGGATGTCACCTTTATCAGATGAGAGATGTGGTAGTTTGAAGGAGAAGAGGGAGGAAAGACAAGCAAACAACTGGAAATCCCCTTGGGGTAAGTGTCAAGACAAACACACTTGCTTTGCAGACCCTCACTGTCTGCTGCAGGTTGTTCTGCAGCTCTTATTGGGAAATTGTACAAGTCTTTGCTAGCCATGGCACCAGCTTTCTGATAGTTCTGGAAAACACATTTCTCCACAAGGAGGAATCAGGTCCATTAGCCGTGCCTTGCACAGGGCAAGAAAAAGCAGTGTTATTGTCAGCCCAGGGCTCTCGGGGAGAAGAGTGAGTGCTCACGTCTTTAGCCACACTCACTCCTCACTGGAAAAGTTGAATTTCTGCAGGCTCAAGGCTCAACTTGAAAACAAGTGAACTAAAAAGACGTCACCCTTCTGCAGAACAAGTTGTTCATTTGATTTTTTTTTTTAATGATAAAATCTCTCACTTATTAGTTCTAAGTTTCTGGTTTTTTTCCTTACCCCTCCCCCTCAATTCACTGCAATGCCAATGATCAAAAGCACAGTCCCTATACTTTAGAATAGGATCCAGCTTAGTCAAACAGTCAGTGAAAACCTGATGAAAACTGATGTAGTTTTATAATTGTGGCAATCAAACCATGAACACCAAATCCGTGATGTTTTCTAAATTCTTTTTCCTCCTTTAGGTGTCACTAGTAATTTGTTCCGCTATTCTCCTGGCCTGGCTTCCCTATGTGCGGCCTCTATCTGGTCTGGATCTGGGCTTCAAGTGCCAAGCTCGCCAGTACCCTAGCCAGGCTTTCTACAAAGGCTGACAGTTCTTAAAGTCCATTCATCAACACTGACATGAGCCCTAAATTACATAAGGGCCTTAGAACTCTCTTCCAGTGTCCCAGCAGAGACAAGGTTTTAGCCCCCAAATGCTCGTGTTGATACCTCAAAGGAAACAGCTCGTTCCCTTCCCAAACCCACAGAAATATTTGTACATCTAAAGTTCCTGAAGCAAAAACACATCAGATTTAGAAGAATCTTTTGGCACAAGATGACCTTGCTTTCTGTTACCTATTTCTAATAAACACTCCTTTCGGGAATGAGAACAGCGCTAAGAAAATAAATGCAACTCTGGCTGACTTAGATCCAGAAAGGATGAAACCTGGACTGCATTCCCTTGAGATTTTCACAGGAAGAAATAAAGGACAAATGTCTCTATTATTTAGTTAATATATCACATTTTGATGCTGTTCAGATATATATTTTTTTTCCATAATGACAACAGAAAAGCCAAATGACCTCAAAGAGTATTCACTGAAAGGCAATTTTAGTCTAGTCTCCTCCTTCCTCTTACTTAAAATTATTACACTAAAGGGATTTCATTTTGTTGGAGTGCTTTTACCCATTCCCCAAAATTCACCCCTTCCATACACAGTACTGCAATTTTTCTCATCATGCCTGGCACTCCTCAATGTAAGAAAACTTCCACTTCTCCAGCTGCATCCTAAAGAAGTCTGTAAGTGAGCAGCCACTGTGTCCAAGTCCAACTTCTCAAACAGGTTTTTTTGTTTTGTTTTGGTTTTTTCCCTTTCTCTCCTCATAACTGAGGTAAAACTGGAGAGGGATGGCAGGACTGACTGCAATCTGCAGATGCATCTTGATGACCATCTTAGTTTCCCTTGCTCACTGGAGAACAATTGTGGCTGAGTCTGCTACCTCATGACTGCCAGAGCTGCAAGCCTCAGCACAGCACAGCATGGATCTCAGCTTTGCAGCTCAGCTCTGCAGCACACAGCTTGTCTACAGACTCCACAGCTGCTCTAACTTCAGCACGTCTGAAGCCTGAGGAGCAGTACTCAGTAAGGCCCAGCGCTGTGGCCTGAGCCAGGCAGTGCAGAAAGCATTGCTGCCTGGAGAGGGAACGTGGCTGGCATCAGTAAAGGTCAGGAGGGACTATGGAAGAGGCGGGTCCAGATGAGCCACCCTCCTTCTCCCACCTGAAGGCCCAGATCAGAAGGTGTTGGGACGACACAAGGCTCGTGGGGCTGGCAGGGCTTGGAGCTGACTTATTTGGTTTACAGAAAGCTCTGGAACAGTCAAATATTAAATGCTCCTTGTTCGGCGTGGCCACAGGTGAGGGTTGGTAACCAAAGGGGTTTCAGTAAATCAGGCCTTTCCCAAGGTACCAAGGTATAGAGATCATTCGGTCAGCAGTGTGGGAAGGGGGAGGGATCATAAAAGGACTCCAGCACAAGTGCAAGAGGGAGATTCTCCCCTAAAATGGAGGGCAAGCACAGAAAGCAACGCTATTGATCAGCAAGCCTACAGAGACACACTATAAAGGCTCCCACGCTCTT
>NW_010146634.1:58851-74937 GCF_000699245.1 Pterocles gutturalis
ACATAACAGTGGGCCCCATGCCAGGGGCCACCTCTCTCACTTCCTCCTCCGTCCTCCACAGGAGGACAGCCAGGAGAAGAGCAGGACACTGAGCCATGAACCTCTAGTGACTATGTATGGTTGGTAGCATCCGTCACCAAACAGAGCTGGGAGGGAGACTCCAGCATCCAAAAATCACATCCCACTGAGACAGGGATGCGACTGGGGACACACTGGCATTCTTCACTAGAAGAATCAGCTACCAAGGAACTAGTAAATAAATTCACATATTTAGGCACACTACTGAATGCCAGGAAAAAATGAATGCTGCCTATACAAAGAGTATTTGCAGATCTGTTGTCAACCAAAGCTATAAACACAAAGAAAACACAGTTCAAATGACTACAGGTGGCTCCGAGATCTTGCACATTGTTTGCTGCCACAGCTACAGTTCCACTGTATAAAACTTTGCCGGTATACAAGAGATTTAGTGGTTTGGCAAAAAATTGCTGAAAAAAAGGTGGAGATTAAGAACACTAAGTTGGTCCTACTGTTCTTTTATTGGAAAGCCTGGATCGGAAAGGAAACAAAATCTTAGCCAGAAGTTAGCTATAAACCAAAATCATCTTTTGCTACAAATACCACTACAGCTATTTTGACAGGAAGCACAAGAAAACATAAGTTCATGCCAATGGCCTGCCTTGCCATGCATGCAATCTGGTTCCTAAGTCTTTTGCAGAGACTGGTACCCCTACAGGAATATGCTACTCTATGCCATTCAAATTATTGAAAAATAATAAAAGACCAACAGTCAAGGAATATCTACCTGCAGTATCTTACACTGTTTTGTATGTTATTTTCTTTATCCCCAAATTCATCAAAACTCATCAGTACTTTACGTACTACAATGGCAGACACTCAATATGTATTTCCACACACATAAGGGCATAAAAAAATTCATTATTAAACACAAAACATGGTTTTAGGAATCTTAACATTTTCCATACCACAGTCATGATTAGATGAATGTGTTGCCTTCCTTACACAAGTACTTCTATTGTATTAGATACTTGAAAGTTCTGAACGTGTGTAAATTTAAGAAGTCAGTAGGCAAGTTGTTTTGAAATGGGAAAAGAGTTGACATGATGATGTGAATTAAAATAAAAATATTACTAATCAACTATATCACCTTTTTTTCTTGCTAAATAACTTAAACCTGACTGGTAGGTGGGTATTATGAGGCATACTTAAAATGGAATGCAGTTAACTTGAAATAGAATTTTTTAAAAATTTATTTTAATAAAAGTGTTTTTCATAACTCAATGTTCCTTTTTCCTTTCCCACTGTGATCAGAATTTAACGGTCTGAAAGTTCATCTGGCAGCGGAAATGTTATTTCCAGTTTGCCTACAGATACAATCATTTCTCAGGGGCTGGCTCATAGCAGACGCTTTTGTAGATAGTCTTTAAACTTTGCCATTTCAGAGGCAAAGACTCTTGATCAAAGGATGAATAAAAAGAGAGGCCTCAGGAGATTCCTTCTCCACTGACTACCTCCAAAAGGTCCTCTCAGGTTACGAGCTCTGTGAATCTCCAACCTACCTTTAGTTTCTTTTTTTATCTTCTAAATTTATAGAACTGTAGTCCTAAAAGCAAACACAAAGCTTTCTTGTAGAACCGGCATACTTCAACTCATTTCACACACCACTTTTTAGAAGAGAGCTAAGGGGACGCCACAGACCACAGAAGAGGGCATGGTTCTAAGATAAATACATCATACTTGCTTTGAGGGCTGTGGATTAAGAACAGAACCTAGAGAGCAGCAGACATTTGGAGTGACAGTGCAAAGAGCAAAGGGAAAACGCACCACAGCCACGCCTGGGAGCACTGTCCTTTTTCAGAGTGAGGCAGAAGCATTGGTGCAACTCAAGGAGCTGTAAGGATGTAGGAAGCCATATGCACAGTAGGAAAGAGACGTCTGAGGGGGTAAACAGCCACTGTTCGAGTTAGATTAGCTCTTGATTGGAGTCTCTTAAAAGAAAAGATGTAAAAGAAAGTACAGGCATGCACGCACACAGAATTATCCTTGTAGGAGGAAAGTTTTTCCTACTGCAAGAGAAAAGGGCCCTATTCTACTGAAATGAAACACTGGCTATTTAACAAGACTTAACAAAAAATAAAAAAGAGCATCTGAGAACAATGTATCTATTATAGCCTTGTTTTCCAGCAGATGTTTTGAGGTGACACAGAACAGCTTAGTAGCTGGGTGTTCTGTTTTAAAGACCATGCTGTGAGTCGTTCCGGAACAGAGCTATTTTGGCTATACAGGGCTTTTAAATTACCATTTTTAAAGTGTACTTAAGCTGGTAAGATACGTGTAGCTGAAGACTTTTGTTTGAGGAAGAAGGGCGGGAGGCAAAGAAAGGTACCTCCAAAAGGAAAATGGGCTTTATTAAATCAAAGTGCACAAACAGTACTAATGTTTTTCATACATCGCTCTGCAGCTTTAGTAAAATAATGTATTTCACTTGAATTCAAAACTAACATTTCTAGCACATAAAAAAGAGCTTTTGCTTTCCAAAAATATTTTTGCAACAATCAGGTGTCTGAATGTACTTCCCAAAGAACGAGCACATGAGGTGAATAATGATGCTATAAACTACGTTTGACCTTTAAACAGCTTTCATTTTGAAACAGGTCTTCGCTGAAGCAGTGGCACTATTCATAATGAAAAATTAAGCAAAGTTGTTCAGCACGAACTTAGTTTCCGAAGTCTGAATAAATGAACCGCTATACAGGTCTTTATGAATAGTGCCACTGCTTCAGCAATGAAAAATTAAGCAAAGTTGTTCAGCACGAACTTAGTTTCCGAAGTCTGAATAAATGAACCGCTATTAAGTAGCAAGAAACTCAAGAATTTCCCCAATCTCATCAGTTCTTCCTATCTGACAAAAGGCCTGGGAGCGGCCACGTGGCCAGTCTGCAGGTACCTCTGTGGTGCTTGGGCCATGGACAGCCGGTGTCCTCCTTGGACCCACGCCTTGTGCAGGTTTGTGGGCAGCAAAATACAACATTATTTCACTCATACCCCACCACAAATGTATTGCTGACAAGCTTCTGTGCTTGCCCAGCACCTTTTACATAAATACAAGTAAACAATTTCCAGTGCTCGTCTTGCCCATTGCTACCTGAAAAACCCTTGCCCAAAGAAACCTTGGCTTAATGCTGCTCCACCATCAATGTTTTTACAGGATGAAATTAAAATAACATGACTTCAAATATCTCTTCAACACCGGCAGCAGTAAAATACTCAAATACATATGTTATAATTTAAAATGCAGACATGTTTATGAAGAAAAATTGCTTGTGGTGAGCAATACTTGCTGTCGTACTATTATTTCTGCACACAGTAAACAATTGGAAAAGAGCACTTTCATTCTGAAGTTGAACACACAAAGCTGTGTCATGTTCAAGCAGTGCTCTCATGAAAAGACGCTTATCAGAGGTTGAAGAGCTGCCTCCAAAGATTCTTAATTTACCTGAAGTCCTGAGTTAATACCATGAGTTTTTTAAATCATCATGTTTCGAGTAAAAAAAAGCCCAAACATTTGAGAAAAATCAGCTGAGCTAAATCTATTTAAAATCCCCCAAATTACAACCACAATGCCAGTCACAGGAGAAAGATAGTCTTCTACAGTTGCTGTCTGAAGGGTGAAGCATTCCCAACACAAATGGTATACAGCCCTGCTGCACATCCCCTTTCAGCGGCCACACTGAGGAGACTCCAGTTCCAGCAGCCTCTTTGGAGAGCACCTACGCACGCTCTGCAACAAGCTGACATGCAGGAAGCCACTATGTTCTGCTGTTTAGTTGACCAGAAACTACACAAGTGCATAAATTGCTGCAGCTATTAAAACCTTTGATGGTCAGTTCAATTATTTGCAACAATAATGATGAAATCACAGACACCACCACCACCACAAGCAACTCCAAACTACTGGTATCTTTAAAAATAGTTCACCAATAAAATTTTAACAGCCTTAGATGTTTAATAATAACACAGGGCACTTAAAACTGTTTTCAACCAGGTCTGTTGCATGTCTGGATGCATTGTCACCAGTATCATGTGCTCTAAAGGCTTGTAAATTGGGGTCAAAGTTAGACATTTGCAAACCACTTTGATTTTACTAAAATATGCACATGCTTTATATAAAAACAAAGAGTTTTGAAAGTGCTCGTTATTATCTTAATTCTGCTGCAACTGAAGTCAGCAAAACACACAAAACAGCAACGGTCATGTTAGCAAGACCAGGCATCCATCCAGCCCAGCACCTCCTGCATGGTCATCAATACCAGCACCCTCAGAGACAGAACACTTCTGCAGCCCCAAACTTGGTTCTAATGCAGATTTCCATCCACAATTGACTGGTGGCAATGAGTTAGTCCAAGTTATGAATATTTCATAAGCTGCAATCAAAACCCTTGTCATTTGATCTCATTGACACTATGCAGATATGACACCTATGTCCTAGCTTTCTTAATTTTTTTTTTTTGTTAAATCACAAGTTTTAATGGTAACAGCCCAACTCGAGCCCTTCTTGAAAATTCCTAATATACATGCATAAAACACACAAAACTTTCTCGAAGTAGAACAACAATGCCAACTGCGAGTTCAGAGTTATGTATTTGCAAACACTGAGGACAGTACATTATATATCTCTGCCCATGAGACAAGGTAGTGGGAGATGGACACAACAAAATCCCAATCACCACTCTTGCTTTCTCACAGTTGAATAAAACACAAAAATTATGAGTCTTCTAAAAATCAAACACTTTGACAGCTGTGAGAAACCAAACCAAAATTTACAAGGATGGCTGCCACCGCTAATGGGTCCTTGAGGTATTGTTCACCACCATGACAGAGAGAAAAGATATGCAATTTAAATGCAAGGAAATATTTAGTGTCTTTTTATTTCTTGAAAGTGCAAACTGCATATGCTTGTTAATCCTAACTGGTTTAAGTCATTTCAGCATTTATTATGCTACTTCTAGGAAAGTAAGGAGATATACTGAAATTATTTCACTGTTAATGCCAATGGTATCACCCATTGCTGACTTGCTAATTTTCTCCAGACAAATGACTCTACCAAGTTCTCTTTTATGCCCTAATTTCTTTTCTCTACTTGCTCCCCAGACATTTTTCACACACCGATTTTCTTTCTCACTTACAAATCTCCACTTGGCATTCACTAAAATACTACAGCACACAGCTAAAAGCCAGAGGATTAAAATCCATTTAAACCAACTTGATAGAAAAGCAAGAACCTGGAGTGGGGGGGAAGACACTGAACTGTTCTCCACTGACCTAATGGCAATCATCTCCTCCTGAGAAGTCCTACAGATTTCAAGTAGAAAATCCTCCTGCCCTCCAAAATCAGCCTCCATGTATGGGAATGTTTTTATTTCAATCTCTGCTAGGATCTTAATTCAATTATGTGAAATAGGAACCATTAGACATGCCAACATTAAAGTACATCCTCTGTCTTCAAATACACCTCTCAAGCAAGCAGAGGTAATGATGCATTTTTCTGCACCTATTCTTTGCACAGCCATTGAAAGAGATACCCCGTCTGCTGTCAGGCAAAGGGACTAGCCTTTGTCGCACCAAAAGAATTTGTTTCAATTAAATTTTCATTAAGGTTAAAGCATGACAGGTTTGAGACCACTTAAGTTTGAAGTGGAAAGTGCAAAAATCCTTGCCCTCCTGGCATTTTCTGAAGCCTGAAAATCAGTAACATAATGAACTCATAAAGGGGGACAGGAGAAGGGAATGCTTCAAAATTTTTTTTCCTCCTCAAATCAGTTCAGTCTTGAAAAGGCCAAGTGATTCACTTTGAAGTTACACTTTAAAACCTTAAATGTAAAAAAGCAGGCAAAGGTAAAATCCTAGTGGCAAAAACTGTTTTGTTTCTTGCTGACCCTCCTTGCACTTGGTCATTAATGCCCTCTGGGCTTTACAAGCTGCATCCCTGACATTGCACAGTTGTGATGTTGCCCCAAAGTTCATCTTTATCCAAGATGCCAATTGCCCTGCCCCTTTGTTTACTTTGTTTGCAAAAGCTTATGGCATATCCAAAAAATTTAAAGCAAGGGTAACATTCACAAATTTGAAATTTGAAAACTAATAATTAAAAAACACACTGAAACAGAATTATTTCACATTTCTTCAGAATTTCCAGAATTTCTACATAGTGCCACAAAATTAAGAGTCAGATTACTGCTACTACCCATGGCTTTGTTTATGAGCCTTTCAGAGCCTTTTGCATATGTGGAAACTGTTCTAACAACAAAGTAATTTCAACCACAACTGCCTAACCATCATCAGTGAGGAGAGAGTCTACTCTACTAATAGTCGCCAAAGCTAATAGATTAAGTCAATGGACTCATCTGGAAGTTCTATACAGAGCTATTTTGGAGATATGATGAGCCAAGAGAGTCTGAAAAATGTTCAAGCAGTGAGTTAATCTTATTTTTCTGAAGCAGGAAAATTTCCCAAATGCCTTCTCTAATTTGTATCAATTTTCATAAAATAAAATAAAATAAAAGGAACCCTAGTGAAAGATTACAGATGTATCAGATTAGTTCTTTTGGTCATGGTGAGGTCAGTGAATACAAAAAGTGAAAAGCCAGTTTTAAACTTGGAGGTAAGGTCAGGCCCTGCAAAGTGAATGTGGAATTAAAAACAAAAGCAAACTTACTTAGAAGCCTAAAATACTGTTCTACAGAAAATTTTCATGCCTACTACCCCAAACCACAGGAGAGAGAAGGAAGACTGATTTCCTAGCAGGTAAACTAGTAGAAATGTTACAAGAATCAGGTACTCTATCCCTCTCATCTTCCAAAAGCTTGAGCTTATGGGAAATTCAGGCCGGGAAAGGGGAGAAATTAAAGGACTGTAGGTTTCTGGGGGAGGAAATCCATGTCCTCCTCTTCCAGAGGCATACAGCCTCTGACATCTTTGGCCAGCCCTCTGGCAAGGAAGATTAAGCCCAGAGTAAGTATAGAACAAATAATCCTGGAGCTAACAAAAAAAGGAAAGGTAAAATATACCGGGCAGAACAAATCTGAGAAGAAATTTGTATGGAGAACAAAAGGGACAGGCCTGGGCACTAAGGAGCAAAATTAATTGTTTAGTTAATCAAGAAAGATCCCTTCCGTAACACCCAACAAACAGGTGTTAAACTTGAATCTTGCTTAAAATAAAATAAAAGTGGTTTGCAGACTACAACTGGAAATAAAATTATTACCAGACATCGAACAAACTAAATGGCATTCCTAAATTTCATTTGAAAATACTGAATAGATATTTATCACAATAAAGGAAAGAATTTTGCTCATCTCTTTCCGGAGGACCAGTTATTATTGAGACTGTCAGGTGAGAAGTATTCTTCAAAATTTGTTTGAATAGGATAGAGTTTATCAGTAATTTAACAAAAATAATAATCTTAGACCAATGTAATTTAAAAATTCAAACAAACTGTCACTGAGAAATGAGACAAAACTCAAACAAACAAACAGTGCAATGAAATAAGGATGGAGACCCACCTACAGTTTTCCTGAAACATTATGTTTTTTCAATGTCCAATTTTTTTTTGCCTGTTCATGAATTTGGAGTTATCCTAAAAATGCTCTGTTTTCTATTAAAGCTTAGAGAGCATAACAATGAGTTTTTAATAACATGCACACTGAACATTGCAGCCGCGAACAGTCAGTGAAGTTACTTGCCATTACAAGAGATATTAAAACCAGAATATAAAATGCAATTCTATTTGCACAAACTGATTTTCTTCAATCCCGCCTAATTTTTTTTCACGAGCTAGTTATGAGGTTGATTAACATATTGGGGGAGATAGGAGAAGAAAAGAGGATTTACATGAGAATTCCACTTTTGTCAGAGAGCAATACTGGTATTAGTACACAGTAAAATCAAATGTTTTCACATTGCTTCTGTTTCCAGGTAAACCCTGTTGCTGCTGTGCTTCAACATATCCTGCAAAGTTCTGTCCTTTTTCCTCTAGTTCATTTGTCATTTTTCTCCTGTCTGATTTAACATCAAAACCATGGGTACTTCCAGGCACTGTAAAAAATTTGGCCTTTGCCACATTTCACGTTGATAATCTCTTCTCCCACTGCTATAGCTGACAGCTACTCAGAAGATGGCTTGTGTTAACCAGGACTTAGACCCCGCAAAGTAAGCCTTCTGGAAAAGAACACCAGAGCCGAGATGATTTCTGCAGGGCAGAGACATCTGGCTTCAGTGGGTAAGGTTAAGGAGAGACCAGTGATCCTGCACTCCAGGCCATCAATCACTCAGAGCCCTTTGCTCTACAGGGTGTCAGAGCTCTGTCATGCAATTCACATGGCAGTGACCAGCTGCAACAACAGCAGGATGCAGCAAATGCAGTCTGGAAAATTGTGAGGTTAAATCCCTTATGCCACACTGCTGTGGTTATGGGGCACAAAAGAGGCAGGAAAGTGAACGCTAAACAAGGCTTTATTGTTAAGATGAGGAGTTGTGGGACCGCTTGTGCACTGTGGAGTGCTTCCATCAGCACTAAAAGACTTTCCAAGAAGGGTATAAGCTAATCCAAAGCACTTAGCTCAGAAACTGGAGCATTCTTCTGAGCATGTATCAAAACCCAACAGACTTCAGGGCTACCTCTATATTAACTAGAGTAGATCTGGTAACATGGTACTCTAGAGAACTCTCCAGAAGACAACTCTCAGAGCCAAAGATCTGAAAGGACTTTGGCTTCAGTTTAGCTCCTGGAACTCTGAAAACTGTAATTTTCATTTTTTCCTCTCCCTCAGTCCCACTGGTCTTGTATTTATATTACATTCTTGTCTTTTTTACTCAAAGAGTAAAATTACCTCTATTAAGTATGTTAAGTAAATAGTTTGACTGAAGGATGTAATTGCAGTAAAATGCAACATATAACTAACAATGCCATAGCATAACCCAGACCAATCTCATGAAAAATCAAACAAACATGCCTTTGGTCGAATGTACAAAAAGTGAATCCTATTAAAATATGGTCTTTGTAATGGTTTTTTGTTTTAACATAATCACTTTCAAATAGCAAGCCCTTGGGAAGTGTGTGGCCCAATAGCATTTTGACTGACAGCATGAAATCTGGTGACAAAGAAGTCCAAGATTATACTAATTGAAAAGCAGCTGGTACATCACAGGTAAAGCTGATTTGTTACAGCTGGATCATGTATTTGCCACATCTGTCTATCCAGTGAAGCCTTACACCTGCACACCTCTCCTCCTCCTCTGTGTCTCCAATCCATCCAAGCAAACTCCCAGCAGAACTCTCATTCAGGTAGATATAATCAGAGGTATGTCAGGGTACAGTACAGATGGCAGAGCAATAATTCCCAAAGAAGTCAGAAATGTGTTTTTAACATTTAAAAAATTGAACATCCTTTTACAAGGATCTGAAGAGCAATAGTCCTGTTCCAACACTAGAAGGTATAGCATGCATTGTTCTTCCTGTCTCATTCATGGTGGCACACCTAGGACACACAGAAAATGCAGGGTGCTCCTTTCCCTTTACTTTGCCAAGGCTCCCTCCTTTCCACAGTATACAACTGATTAAAAGAGAGCCCCCCCAATGCACTTACTACCACTTATTTTTCGCTAACACCTCCCTCATACTGTCAACATACTGTTGAAATACTCCGTTTATTTTACCAGCCTAAGAAACATTCTAAAAAGAGCTTAAGATTGTGTGCTAGGTAAGTTTTCTAAAACTGGTACAGTTCTAACAAAACCATTTTAACCCTTTAATCTTCAAAATAACCCAAGCAGGTTTCTTGGATCCTTCCCCAGCTTCTCTACAAAAAAAAAAAAAAAAAAAAAAAACAAACAACACCTGCTCCATTTATACTCTCTCCTTACGTACAAGCACCCATTTCTTCACAGTGTTATTTATATTCCTGTCTTCTCAGGTATCACAGCCCCAGACTTCTTGCTCACATAGAAGACTGTATTCAATAATTCTAGCTCCTACTTAGCTGAAGTGCTAAATCACCACTATAAACAAAGCTTTATATAAGAGAATATTTCACAGAAAACTACATTAGCATTTTGATAACTGAAACCAGCAAAACAAGTAACTGAAATAGTGCTAGGCTTTGATCTCATTACTTTTCCCACTGCTTTTTTCTTCCAGTCCTCCTTGCTATCCTGCCTCCTGCCATGTTGCTCTTTCTCAACTCTTTTTCTAAAGTACTTAAACATGCTTTTTCTAAGCATATGATTTCTAGCCTCCGTGGACTGAAGCATTTTGGGGCAATCGGATTAGCTCTGGAAATTTTTAAACACCAGAAGACCTGAAAACTCAGATAAATTGATCTATCACAGTCACAAATGTTAGTTTCCCAAGATGGATTTTTTTTTTTTTTACACAGGCTCCAGGATATTGTAAAAATACCATTAAAAAAAAAAAGATTTTTTTTTCTACAATATCTACCAAAATTAACTTCAAATTATTCTAAGATTGTTACATGTTTAAAACAGAAATAACATGAAAGAATACTACAGATTTTCACTGCATAGCCCAACAGGGTCACTTACATTTATTTATTCTAGGTATACTATTTTACTGAAACACACCCAAATACATAAGAAGTTCTCATACTTGACTACACGTTTTACACCTTCTGCTTGCATAAAAAGTGCATTTGGAATAACTAAATGTCAGTAGATTTAGTGCAATATGATATAAAACAAGTAAAATACACATTGACTTACTGGGAGGTGATAATATCCAAATCTTCAGAATATCCTTAGATACAGCAATTATTTCAACTAAGATTTAGCAGAAAAAAAGTCATTTGAACCACAAGGCTTTAGTTTGAGCCTAAAGATTTCCACTTAGCTGAAAAGAAAAAGAAACTGATTAACCACACTGCAGAAAGGGTTATGCAACACACTAGCAGGCAAATAGGAACCCCAGCTGAAGTAAATTGTTGGAAATTCCTTTATGTCAGTCTATACCAGCTGAGGCTGTGTGCCTTGAGATCAAGTGGCCTGTGGCCCCTTCTGCTGGGCAAGGATCAGCTATCATGCCTGCACACTGGGGTGCTTGAACTCAAGAAAAAACAAAGGGGAATGTATTCAAGTTCAGCAGAAGCAAAGAGGTGAGGTAAGTCACCACCATGATACAGCTCTCATGGGGTGTATCTCTAAGATAAGGCAGTTACGCATCACGGTGCACCTTAGTCCTGGTCTTCGGGGCACAGCCTAGCATTAGGACAAGTGGGTTTCCATAGTCCTGGTTCACTGACCAGGGGAATCAATTAGGAAGGATTTTTTCTTCCTCCATGCTGACATGCTTCCAGTTGCTTCTGCAGGAAAACAGAACATGTGATGAGATAGTGCACCTGCTTGCAATTTGCCTGAGACACAGAGAAGATACATCAGAGATCAAACATGCAGAGATTAACTCCTCTACAGCACAGATACAGCCATTTTTCCCCCCACAAAGTAGGAAATATTTATGTTAGTACTCAAAAAGTAGCAAAGTGTCATAGCTCTGCACGCCATCCTATTTCAAGCACTAGTGACCTTTCATTTTCTAATGTATTTTTAAACTCAGTTTTCTGTATCCCTATTTGTGATGTTGTATTCTTATGCTACCACGCTAATGTTTTACATTTCTCTGGTGTTTTCATCAGATGATCTCGATGTAGCATGAAGGTCTATTTGTGCTTTATTGCTGTTTGTCTTGTACCCAAACTTACTACAAGACTGATTTAAAGTAGGAAGGAAAATGTATCTTGTAATGTCTGCTTGTTTGTCATAGGTGCATAAAACTTGTTAAAACAAAGTCAACAGTACCCAGTCCACCATTATTAGAAGGAATCAGAGAATTGGTACATGATCTTCCAGCAGGCAGCACCGCTCTGAACAAGCTGGAATAACCTGGCACCCAAGCAGTGGCTCCCAGCTGGTAACACATCCCTCGACAAGCCAAAACAGAGGCTGATCCATGAAAGGAGAAAACAATCCTTTGGACCAGACAGATCTTGATCCACAGAAAAGAGCACATAAACATCAGTGATACACCGTGGAGCTCAGGAAAACTTCAAGCTTCCCTCTGGGAAAAGCTCTTGAGCCTAGCCATCTTGTTCTCAGAGAACCACCAAAGCCATCAGAGCCAGTGATGTGGCATCAGACTTGCATCACTGTATACGTAAGGACTGACTAATAAATTGATTAATGTCTGTTTTTCAGTAGTTAACAGAAAAATTACCTGTTATCTGAGCATAAATAAATGTTTGAAGTTTTGAGTTTTTGCCTGGTCTCTAAGTCTCTCAGAGTCCTCCCATCGTGCTGGTCCCAAACTCACAAATAACAACAGCAGCAACATGTGCAAGCACCGATGTCTCACAGCAACCTCGCCAAACAGAGAATTATTATCCCTATATTAGATATGAGGAAACTGAGGTATACAGAGCTTAGCTGACTTTTTTTCCAAAAGTAACAAAGCCCCAATCTCCCAAGAGCAGGCTGCATGGTTCAGCACAGAGGACTGAGATCAAAGCCAACAGGGGTAGAGGCCTCTATACTGCTGATGAGGATCTGTGCTGCCAGTCCAGACCGCAGCTCCATCTGGCCCTGTCAGAAATCATAGTTTGTTCTGATGATCAGAAAACCACAGAAACTAGTCGTTTTCAGCATTCTTGGAAAAAAAATGTTTCATCTCTTACTTTGTACCTCTCACCAACACGAGAAACGTAATGGCTGACCTATCATGATCTAATATTTTGCGAGTTATTTCGAATTTCTGTGGTAGAATATATCCACATTATGATTGAAGAGTTTCTTGTTAACATTTCAGAAACTTTCAAGCACCAGTTTTTTCCAGACCACAAAATAACATGATGGCAGAATGTTCTGTAAACCTATATATATATGTGTGTGTGTGTGTATGTGTATGCATGTCTTGCTCTGCCAAGCCTTGTAGCTGTTGGGTGAAGTTCTGGCAGTTTGGCAGACACAGGGCTCTAGGATTAGTTAGAAGAGGACATTTGCATATAAATCTGTCTCTTTTTATGAAGCCTAAGAAAAGAAGTGTCACTGGATTTACTTTTGAGAACAAAGTATGAAAACCTTCATATAAGCTGAGAAAGTTAAACCTTTTTCAGTTAAAAGTCTCTGTCAGGTTTGAGTTAGGTTTCTAGACATATAGACTATATCCATATTTGTAATGACCTGTGTTCACACAGGTATTCAGATTGTTTCTACAGACAGGGACACAGCCTTGTCTGTGTAGGCTGTGAAGTCTGAATTTGAACTAGACCCATACTGTTCCCCTTCTCCCTTTTTCCTGACAGCTTTTCACTGCTCACTGATCCAGCTGGCTTGCTTCAGCCTGCGAGTCAGCTTGCATGTAGTGGGTAGTTTGGATCTGACTGCAAGCATCTAGATACACTTGTAGTCACCTCTTTTTACACTTAGTCACCTCCTTCTGGGAAGGAAACTGGGGCAAGAGAGGCACATGCAACTAAGGAAGGAGTGCCACAGGTTTTAGCAAGGTAAGGTGAAGCGTGATGTTGAAATTCAGAGTATAAGTAATGATGATGATGACCATACCTGAGCTGCATTAAAGTCAGTTTGCCTTAGGTGACCAGAAACTCCACCGATCTGCTGAATCAACCTTACATCACTGCAGAGGTTCCTTCTGAGATGCTCTTGGGAATCAGGAATGTCATTTGTTATAAAAAAAAACCAGAATATTTTAAACCGATATTCATTATCATCTCCTACCATTGCAGTAAATCATGTCAGAACTCAAAAGCCATTTCTGATCACCAGCACTCCTTTTGTGAAGTGTTCTTTTCTTAATGTTAAAATCTAAATTACAAATTTCTTCCAAGTAATTCTCAATATCAGAATCGATCTCAGAGGAGTTTAGCCTCTGCTGCTGTTTTGAATTAACAGATCAATGTTAGAAATGTGCTTTTAGAAGCAGTATTTTATAACTGATTGTTGGCTTCTTTTTATTCATTTTTGTGAGTGCCTGTCAACAGATTATTTTTGCAGAGATTACTGGCACTGTAACAGCCTCATCAAAATGGCAACATCATAGACCTCTTTCTTCAACAATACTTGTAAGACACTTAACTTTCCACTTTTGGCCCATCATTAAAAAAAACAAACAAAAAAAACAATAACAACAAAAAAACCCCCAGGATCCTTCTTTTAATATATACTTAAAAGCCTACGGAAACATAACTTCCTATATATCTGCTCCCTCCACAAAGCAGCATGTGCACTAAGAGAAGCAGAAGCGAGCTCTCCCACTGCTGAAGTTGTCTGTGTCCTAGTACCAATAATGGCAAAACAGTAAAATGAACCCCTTTTTTACTGGAATGTCAGTTAACATTTTTCCAAGTATAATAAAACACATCAACTGCAACTTTAATAATTTTACCAGCAGTTTTTTGTTTAAATTTACTTTTAGTATAGCTTTAAAATAATTTTCTGATTAAACATGGCTGAAACGCAGTGGAAGTACCATAGAAATTATTCTGATACCCACATTAATACCCAGTAAGTTTTGGAGAATAAAGATCAAGTTTTCTATCAGTATCTCAACCTTTCTGTGCACAGCTTTTCAGACTGGTAACAGTTTGCATGGGGAACTTCACATCTGACAACCCATTTTACAAATTGCTACCATTATTCCTGGGCCAAATCCTGTAAGGTTTGTTAACTCCCACGGGACTTGATGGGAGTAACAGGTGGTCAGAGGGTTGGAAATTCATGCCTGTGTGGGTCTGCACCTATAAAACACAAGACCTACTGTTTTTTAATCCTCAGGATCAGTTTCTGACTGGTCTATACATATCATCAGGAGGATACAGCTGTTACAGATCCAACAGACCAGACATGAGCAACCTGATGCCAGTATGGGGAGACAAGGGAATTTATCTCTCCACAGAGAAGAGGTTGCCGTGCAAAAAATGAGGTCAACATGGAGGAGATGGCTGATGCAACCACAAGGAGGAAATCTCATTTCCTTGGATGCAGTGCTGGATGTGCCTGTGAATGACCCCATTCCTCCACAACAGCAGATAAAGGGCAGAGAGTAGATGAAGGGGTTTGATGATATAAAAATTAATCAGGAGAGTTTTATGAATTGAAGCTTGAGAATGAATACAGCTGAGGTCCAGAAAAGAAGGTATAACCAGACTTTGTAACCACAAGACTATGAGACAGGGAAGAGTTGGAAGTTATGGCAGTTCTTGATTGGTAACAAGATTAATACAAGCAGTATTTTCATACTAAATAGCTGAGCAGGTAAAAATTAAATTACTATGTATTTCTTAATACTCATAACGAAATAAAATATATCTCCCTCTGCTTCCTTTTCCCTCCCTCTGCTTCTTTTTCTTTGGGCCCAAAGCTTTGGATTTGTACAGTGCTTTCTAAATCTGCCCAGTTGGTCCAGTAGGAGGGCTGGCATTGCTTACGAAGGGCCCACTCATACTAGGTGAATTCAAGTTTCTCACACACCTTCACAAGCTTTCTGTTCCCAGCCAAGTGGACTATACATAAGTATTTCCAATTCTAATATTATAAAACAACTCTGACACATGACATTTAACTCTGTCATGTGACATGCAAGACATGAGTCCCAGCTCAAGAAAATATTTCAAAAAAAATTCAGACAATTTAAAAGTGACTGAGTAAATATGCCCAAAAGCTCTATTTATTAAATTTCAAATTTAAAAATTGTAAATTAAAAACTGATTTAAAAATTATTTTATAAATTCTTTTCCTCTAATCAATTTTGTGATTCAGAAGCAGAAAAAAAATATTGACATAGAAAACCCACTCAGCTGAGATTTCAAATATCTTAAACACATCCAAAAAATTCTATTAGTTTTTAAAGACATCTGCTTTAGTTGTGTACTCAAATCAGAAGCAAATTTTGTATTGGTTTATGGCAGAATATTCCCAGTCACTCATTTTTGACTGCAGATTTCAAATTTTACATACTGATATGCAATCAACACAAGCAATCCAATA
>NW_010146634.1:75163-87187 GCF_000699245.1 Pterocles gutturalis
GAGTCCATCCTGCATTTGGGACTGCTGGCGCCAGGCCACAATAGGTTGGCATCAGCTGCTCCTTCCCACCTCCGGCTGCGTGGTCCTGCTCTTCCGCTGCAACCCCCAACTCCAGTTATGCCCCAACAACTGCTTGTGGGAGCACAGGGGAAACTGAACTGCTGAAAATAACCCTTTTGGAGAGTTATTTTTAACCCGGATCCCTTCAGAGCACGTCAAGGTGGCCTCACAAGCCCTTGTGCATGTGGGGTGCATAGTAGTACAGGATAACAAGTTGCCAACAGCATAGGGCGGGGAGGAACACAGACGACCCTCTAGTCTGGTTTTGCCCCTAAAGGCAGAGTATTGTGAAACTACATCCGTCTTTAACAATTGTGTGTACAACACATGCAGCAGAGAGAACACAGGACTTTCTGTCATACCCGTGAAAGAACAAGTTTTAAAATGCTTAAAAATCACCAAAATACTTTTCCTTTATTTTTGTGTCCCTGCAGCAATATATACACACAGAGAAGATCTCTTGCAATATGAAATAACTATTTCCCTCACCTTCTCTTTCCTCTCAGCATAACTCACTGAACCAGACCTCTCCTAAACGACTGTCAAAGCCAAGTCACGGGGTGTCAGAGACACTCACAAGAGAAATCTCTACTAATAAACTACACAGCACCTTCTAGACAACTTTTCTAATGATGGTGTCATTCAGTGGTAGTACCTCAATTACAGAGAGGAAACAGTACTACCTTTCAGATAAAAGTGAAAATATGCGCACACCAAAAAAGAAGCCACTTTCCATCAGGAATGAAAAGGGGCACCACTCTGAAAAATGGGAGAGCAGAGCTGCACTTGAGGTGCATTCCCATCCACAGAGACCAAAGAGGTGTCTATGCCCCTATGTAATAAACACTGAATAAATACTGGAAGGAGGGAGATAAAGCTTTTTCCTAAGAAGCTCTCTCTTTTATTTGCTGATAGATGCGTCCTATCCTTCTTTCTCAGAAGCAGCTCTCTTCACCAGGCTTCTGGGAACTAGCTGCTATGAGGAGTTTTTTGAATCAAGAGGAAGTTTCCTAGCTCAGAGAGCAGCAGCAAGGGAAAAGCCCTCATCCTCAGACTGGCTTTTCTTTCAGCTCTTCCACGCATTTTTCAATAGTCATTTGGCCCCTGGCTGCCTGTTTGAAGGACTGGCTGTGAAAACAAGCTGCAAGAACAAGCAGTTCAGTAGGCAATTCTCTACCTAAACAGGATGCCAATACTAGCTATTTTAATCTTTATTTTTAGATAATTCTTAATGCTTTCACAGCTCCCACTCTCTGAGGCTGATCTGGGACTGATATTGCAGCCAGAGAGGATTTGGGATTTTATTTAATCCTGATTCTTTGCAATGTAGCTAATAGGCTTTTGCCTTGTTAAGAATATTATACTCCAGTTAAGTCAATAAATATTCACCACGTCTGCCTACTCCTTCTTGTAGCTCCTGGTTGGACAAAAGCCTCAAAGCATTTGAGGAGAGTAGAGTAAGATCTATGCTTCAAATGATAAGTAGGCAGAAGAAACAACAAATACAACCTATCCAGCCAGTTCTCTTTTCCCTGGCTTTTCTCTCCTTCTATATCCTACTTGTCATCGTTTTTCAACACCTCATTCTCTGCCTCTTCCTTTTTCTGTGCTTTCCTCGCTTGGTCTCACCCTCATTGCCAACGGTTCGCTGCTTCTCTTTCCAAGCTCCAGGTGACATCTTGTTGCCACGGATATATCAGACATGAAAAATTACATCTGCAACCAACTGATGTTCCAGCAACATTTGGTAGCAATAGGCCTCATCTACAATGCTAATACTTTCGAAAATTCTTTTGCGCTTGAAATTTTCAGTGCTAACATTTTCACTGCATGCTATTTGCTCTGTTACCCTTAAAAGTAACATGCTGAAACTCTTCTGCTAACCCGTCATATTTACCTTTGTAGTTTCCAGACTCTATAAATATGTTTATATATGATATATAGATAGATATGTTTATATAAGTACATATATCAGTTTTTTAAACACCCTCACAAAAAAGCCAATGCATGTATATACACTGACGTGCACAGACTACTTCCCCCAATCCGGCATTACATGTATAACACCTGAAGACCTGTAAATTCGTCTCTAACTTTCCAGACTGCTCCTTTACCCACTGTCATCTGCTCTATCCTTATCATATGAAAACTGTCATCTGGCTGATGCTATACCACCACCCTGGTTTCAGCTTTCAAAGCAAAATAATCTCACACGTTCAACTGCCTTTTCCATAACTCACATCCATTATGGTATGTGGAATTCAGCCCTACCACACTTTGCTTCCTACTGGTTGTGGAGACAGGATATTCATGATTGGCCAGAATCCCTGGGTCACACAGGCATGTCAGGAAACAACAAATGGGGTCACAGGCACAAGACCAGTAAAGGCACTTACTTATAGAAGAGGGGATTCTGATCTCCAATATTATCTTCTTCCCTCTGTCAGATATCAGCCACACTAGCCAGGGATTCCCAAGCTAAGGGAGAGCTAGGCTCCCTTGGCTCCCTCTGTTTTCAGTGATGCACACCTGAATGAGACTCCTTCTGTTACACTGTCTTCTGTATTACCTGCAGAGGAAGCCAAAGGTGATTAAGTTCTAAGTTAGCAGATAAGCTTGCAGTCCAAAATAATATGGTAATGAGTATTTCCCAGAGAACAGTAGCCAACACTCCCATTTTAATCATTACAGTTTCTACTAGTCAATGGCATCCATGTGTATCACATCCAACATGGCTTGACATCCTGAGGGGGTCAGCTTGTATTTGTGCAATACATCACTGCATTTGAAGCATGTGGCAAAATTTATACTATGAAATACGCTATATATATATTCTATTTTCTTCAAAAACCGGCAAAATGATGTCTTATCACCGTGTTTCCTAATGAGAAAATTAACTTAGCTAACTCAGTATTACGTATGTCCCCACTAAATTATCCCAGTTTGGACTTTGAATTTCTTAGGGCAGTTGAATTGCAAAATTACAAATTAAAACTTAAAATTTAATAGAGATTTTTAAATAAACTGATACTTAGTCATGATGAAAAAAAAATACTTAAAATACATATCTAATAATTATTCAAAATGAAAAGAAAGCATTATCTCTAACACCAAAGGACAGAACAGGGAAACTCGGTAAGTGAGAGACAGCTGCAGCACAATATATTTTTTGTAGCCGAGGCTGTGAGGGGAGGTTGTTTGTTTGGGTTTTTTGCATTTAGGCTTTTTTTTTCTCCTGGAAGCAAGGAAAAAAAAATGGTTAGATGTGGCTTTGCATATGCCAGATGCGACAATGAGATCAAATCCCTTTCTGGGGAAAGAATTGCTTCACAGAGTGTTTGATTTTGAAAGAGCAAGGACTCATTGTCTCTAAATTTTGCTGGATACTAATAAATGCTGGCATTAGTGTGACATTTCCCTTTGAAAGCTGGAGTACAGAATTAATCCTAATAAACAGTGCAGATCTGCAATCCTTGCTAAGGCAGAACAGTGCTTACTGTCGCAGACATGAACATGACTATGGGTTACAGCCCCCAGGTCTTTTACTAACAACACTTTCATTTTCTACCTACCAGACGGAAGTGGGGTTTTTTCTGATATTTGGGATATCTTTCAAGCACCTAATGCATTATTAAAATCTTCTGATGAAGTAGAGCATTCATAGTTGTAGCTTACATACATTTAATAAGTTTAACTTAGCAAATGTTTACAGCATTTGCTAAAGGATTAAACATTTCTTCACAGACGCACTACAAAGAAACATCATAATCTTGCATTCTAACAACCTCTTCACTTATAAAAACATCTTTAAAAAATTGATGTATTTCTCTCCATGTACCATAATAGGTTCTTTTTTACATCTCTCAGATTGGGCATGGCTGTAAAACACAGGTTTCTCTCCAGCAATATGGTAAATTACAATCTACAAATAAAACTGTCTAAACATCTCTGCAATGATCCTCTTTCAGGCACAAGAAAGAAATATTCATGTGTGATCTATTTGTTGGTGGTCTTCTTCAAACTGTTTTCCCTAGAATTTTCATACACATACATTTCATAGATGCATTTATATTGGCCTTAAGTTCTGCACATGTATCAGCCAACTTGTTTTTGGTCTACATTGGCTTTATCCCAGGTCTTGGGGGCCTTAGTGAGGTGAAAAAATGTTTATAAAAATGAAGAATGGACCTCCTACTAATGTTCTTTTAAAAAATTGTTGGCATTTGGATCAGAAACATCTTAAAAGTACATTTAAGCATTCCTTTAGCATCATTTCCTGGAAGACACTCTTAATTTTAATTTAACAAAATAACATTAATTAAATGGCTACAGTACAAACAAAAAAAACCAAATTGAGAATATAATCTTCCCCTGTAAAAGTTTAAAAAGATACACATTCACAAAAAATAAAAATAATCTTTTTCAGCAAGAAGCATTTGCAATAAATCAATTTCTGAGACTTGTAGCAGCTCTTTGTGTGATATTGTATGACATAAACAGAAAATCTGAACATGAAGTACCATTCCTGAGAAGAAATTTGACAAAGCCGTAATGTGGTCACCTCATTACAGAGAGATCAACTGCTGCTAATAAAAGCAGACATCTTGGAGAGCCAAATCCATGGAAAAAAATATGAGACTGCCATGCCTGCCACTGGCAGCTGAAAAACAAAAAGTACTTGGCTTTGTGGACACTTGAGTCCCACAAGTGTTAACTACAAATTAACCTACTTGCACTGACGGTTGATTTGCCTGCTAAGTAAGAATCCAACCTTACTCAAAAGTCCCCTTGGCTTCAGGTCTGGCCTCATTAAGTAACCAGGGTATCAGGGAACTCTTATCCTAATACCTGCCTAGAAGACAATGTTCTCTATTCACCTTTTTGAACATGTCTAACCAAAAAGCTTTCTTTCCAGGCCCACTTTCCAGTGGAGAAGCAAAGTGGTTTCTCCAGCCTAGGTGTACTGACAGCCTGCTGGACACATCAAGCTCGCTCCCAAAAGTCCTGACCCTCCCAGCAGCCTGAGCTGCCTGTTGGGGCAGGGCTGTCAGGTGTCTGGGGATGGGCAACCCTCCGCAGGGTGCACAGCTACCCCAGCTAATGTCCGCTCCTTGCATGGGCCAGAGCTTACTTGGAAAGTAACAGTGAAGGGGCACCCACCAGGAAACCTTAAGTCTTCGTCAGTGACTGGTCCTTTCCGTTTGTTGATTTATCCCTATGCCTTCCATATTTCATCCATGTTTTCCTGTCTATCACATATCTTTTCTCCCTTTACCTTCGTGGCTACGAGACCCTTAAGACATAAATAAAGCTTTTGATAATTTTTATGTTCTTGTTAATTACTTCTCCATGGTTTTGAAAAACAAAATTTTCCTTAGTGATTTAATTTTTCCATCTTGACAGATACTGCCTCTCACACACCAAGTTTAAAAATGCAACATGCCTGTTTTACTGTGTGCATCAGAATCACCTACTGTATGAAGTGATGCACATAAACATTTCTTATGGAACTTATTTCATAGACATGGGCAAACGCATAAAACTGTAAAAACAACTGAGGAACTTTATTTTTTTATGAATAGTGAATTATTCAGAAAACAACCTGCAGGGAAATGTTCTATAAAGTAAGGTTAAATCTGGTAAAAAGATTCAGATTTTCTATCTTTAACTAATAGTAATATTAGAGTATCTCAAAATCTGATATTCCACTTCAGAAAAGCATGGGTTTTTATTGATGCTTTAAAAAGAAAACTGGCCACATTTTCAGTTCAAAATTCTATTTATGTTTTAAATAAAACTTTGATGTGAAAAAAAGAATAAAACAAAAGAATTAATTTGGGATCAAATTGAAATAAAATGCTTTAATTTTTGGTTCAGATATAAATAAAAAATCTATTACTCCTCTAACAATAATGGATTCGTGTCATAATTGTTACTACAAAAAAAAATACTTACATCACAGTAGCAAAAGTTGGTATATATACAAATAAATGTGCAATTCAGAGATAGTGAATGCTGGTAATACTTGAGGTAACAAAATAAGAACTTCAAGTCCCATACCACACTCACATTTTAAGAATTAACCGATCCCCCTGCCAAGCTGGAAGATACAAGAAAATACTTCCTCTCTTTTGATATCATGATCTGAGTAAGATTTTATGAGCCAACATAGACAACAGTGTCAAAGAAGGGAAATAAATATCAGTAAAACCAGAAGGAATTAAAACAAAAACTCTATGAACAAAGCGTATGAGTTTAAGGCCTTTAAATCTTTTACAGGGTGTCAGTGTCAGAGACATCAAGGTAAACACTATCATCCTAAAGAGTTCCAACAATTGTCATAATCCGTGTTACTCTTACTATTTTTCCAAACAGTTCTCAAGTTAGTAGCTCAGAAAGAGTTTAGTCCTACAAAAATACGCCATCTATATGTGAATAAAGTATCTTAAATTTCTGTTGCAAAGGGTTACAGCAACACTTGTTTTTAAAAATACTTCCCATGGGAAAAAAAATGCGTGGCCACTAGTTTTCGCACTGCTTCTTTTTTCAAAACGTTTTATATTTCTTTCAAACTATCGATAGCTGACAGGAAAAAAAGAGTTTGCACCAAAGTTAAAAAACACGTATTCATCATTCAGCATGACTTTTTAAAATAAAAGCAGCATTGTTTTTCCTATCTTTTAATCTCTGCTGTTTTGGAGGGGAAAATATTTCCTCTCTTTTGATTTCATGATCTGAATAAGTTTTTAAGACCCATTTATCAATATAGAGTACAGTGTTAAAAGAAGGAAATAAAATCAATAAAAACAGAATCCAGAAACCTCTGGTGGTTCAAAACTACCATTCACTCGAACAAGTTTTAAAGAAATCAATTATTCACTCCAACACTGTGTGAATACTCTTCTTATAATAAGTCAACACTCTGAATTGACTGTAACTGGTAGAGCTTGAGGCCAGTATACTGTTTGCTTTCTCTCTTGAACTTGTGTTCTTTCAAAAGAAACCAGGCTCGCCTCTCCTTGTACCAATGCATACACTGAAACGGCTCAAAGAGCAGCCCCACAAAAGGCAAAACCAACATGCTGTCAATATGCCATGAGAAAGACTGCTCACAGAGCATGAAATACGAAAAGCCTGCAGTACATCCCTAGAGGACCTTAAAAACATCTACCCTTAGTATTAAACATTCCTCTGAGAAGCAATGTTTCCCTGCCAAAGGTAACCACGTATTTCACCAACAGAAGCAGTCTGTGGCTATACACAGCTATCCAGGGTAAGGCCATTACGCTTCAAGGAAACCATCACTTTGCACATCTCTGGGTAGGTGCCCTCTTTGCATTTGCCCTCTTATCCATGTCTGCCCTCCAGTCATCTGCCCCAGCAGAGCTGAGTGATGAACCCAGCTAAGGAAGGGTTCCTGAATCATTCTAGCTTTAAATGATCCCTTTTGTTGCAAAGGATGTGCACATGGTAGAATCTTTCTTTTCCAGATTCAAGAAGAGTTAAGCATTCTTACCAAGCACCCCTACACACCTACACAAAACCGGACACCAGACAAACCCCGGCATCCTCAGGCATCATTCCCTGATGCTTCGAACTGTCCACAGCTCCTTCCCTCTGCAGGGAGAATAAAGGCTGGCACTTACCATTGCCTTCACAGAAGGAAAAATGTAAGCAATTTACTTTCAGCTCTGCACCTTGCTCACCCTTTCCATACCCTAGATGTACTTTCTGAAGTGGTTGTGGTTTTAGCAGTGGAGAGCTTGGAGTTATGGTAAATTAGTGTCATGGTAGATATTTCCCATGGTAAGAAAATGTATTCAAATAACTGCTGAAGGGGAAAAAAAGAACACTGAAGGACTAATAATGACAAAAATACTCACAGCTCCATCTTTTGCTGGAGATGGGTAGTAACTCAACTACAAGAAACAGAGGTCAAGTCTAACCACCAACTGACATGAGTTCTAGCTGAAATGACAAGGGAGCCAAATTTTGGAGTATAAATCAAATTCCAAGTGCAAAAATTAGTGATTCAACAAAATAAATTGTTAGCCTTTAAAAAGATCAGTAAAATATAAATATATATGTGTACAAAATATTAACAAAACACACAAATGTTTATGATAAATGCTGAAGTAAAATTTGAACTGAAATGTCATCATTATAAGTGATAGAAAATGGTGCCCTTGATTTAAAAAAAAAAAAAAGATACATTTAATTTCTCCAGACTGCAAGTTTCCCTGGATCAACTATTATTCTTCTGCAAGTCCATATTGCACTGAACATAACAGGAACCCAATTCTTTCTGAAACTTCTGAGTGTTATCGGAATCTCAGTAGTAAATAAAGTTATAATGGTACATAGATATCATAAAACTGTTTATTTAGCTGTTATTAAAATTCTGCCAAAAATATTCTAAACAAAAGATTCTAATAAGAGGTGTTTTAATGACTGTGCTTTCTAGAAATTGATAAGTGGCTCTCTTCAACCAGCTGTATAGATTATTAAATAATACTCATCAAAACCGTGTTTTTTCTTCTTTTGATTAATAAACTATAGCTAGGTTTGACTTTAATCAGTTTATGATATTCCCAGTGAAATATAAAAGAGTTACAAATTGTTTTGCATTATTCTGATTTTGGGCAATTAATAAGTGACACATTTCTGCTTGTCAAAATGGCCAGGCACTGGCTAGTTTTGGCAACATGTACTTTCCTGAAATAGCAATAAACATATGTTACAGAGGGTCATTGCATGTCACGCACCTTTACAAATATTTCTCATTCATTTCTTTTTCTTCATGTACCACATCAACCAAGAGAAAAGGTATCATTTCAAATTCTAACCCAGGGATATTGTTTGTCCCATTCTTCTCCAAATAGAAGGAGCTAAAGTGGATAAACTGAATTCACTGTACCTTCATAAAGTTAATCAGCAAATGTCTTTTCCATTTATGAAGCCTTGCAAATTCTGTGTGCAAATGGAAGTGCACATGAAGGAAAGACAAAGGATTCATGTTTTTAAGAATGGCTACAATGTGTGTGTGTGGTGCCCTGGATTACCCTCAAAATGTGCAGATGACCATTACCGGAGGAAGTGGAAGGAACAGCATGTTCACCAGCTGCAGAGCCAGGAATAACAGAAGCCACACATTCAACAACAGCCATATGACTACAAGCAGGCTCTGACTGGGCACTTCTCATTCAGCATTAACATAATGTTTATATGAAGCAGAAAAATGCACCTCACTTACCCGAAGTTACATATTTCTCCAAGAAACTCATGTCCCTGAAATAGGAAACAGTACCTCTGGCCTCTCAACTGATCAGATGGGTGAGCCCTCAGCCTAGAAGTGGTAGCTGCAGAAACAGGATTTGAAATGGTCAGAAGTCATAATCTGTTTCCAGAGAGCATGCCTTGGGTTTCATCCCAAAGATCAGCATCCCCAGATCTCAGGGTAAAAAAAAAGATGTTCTGACTAGCAGTTTGCTCCTGCGCATAATGTCATTGCTGCCCGAAGTGAAACAGAAGAGTGAACAGGCAGCAGATGGAAATGGGGCCCCATCATTGTCTTTGTTAACTATTTAAGAATCCTCAATGTTTGCCTACAGAAAAACATTTTCAAAATGCTAATAAAAATACACCTCTGGGCTAACCAAGATCCTCATGATACCCCAAGCTAAGCTTCCAAGAATGAATCCAGAGTCATTAACCACTTCTGAAATAATTGTTACAGTTTTATATGTGTTTTTAAAATTCATATGTAAAGTAAATTTAATGTTTTCTATTATCTTTATCACTTTGTCCTCAGGCTTCATTTTATCCTCACATCAGTGAAACATGGAAGATAATTATTTAAATTAATACAGTAATAGAATCCACAGTAACAAACATTAAATTCTATCTTAGAAAACATAGTCTCTTCAGAGATCATTGTAAGAACCAGACTTCAGATTACTCTGGAGAGCACACAGTAGGACCGGACAGAGGCGAGCTCAATAATGACCACGGATGAGAGGTGACTGGTCCTCTGCCCCTTCGTGGGGAAAGCCCTGACAGAAGAGAGAACAGACTCATGCCTGGTCCCTCCTCACAGAACTCTTCAATTACTGTATAAAACACATTGCTAATCTAAAATGTATATACTGTCAGTCGACAGGGGTCTGCTGCCCACCAGGATTTGTGTGCTATGAGCTCAATAATGACCACGGACGAGAGGTGACTGGTCCTCTGCCCCTTCGTGGGGAAAGCCCTGACAGAAGAGAGAACAGACTCATGCCTGGTCCCTCCTCACAGAACTCTTCAATTACTGTATAAAACACATTGCTAATCTAAAATGTATATACTGTCAGTCGACAGGGGTCTGCTGCCCACCAGGATTTGTGTGCTAGCAGCTATGCTTGAACTCTTAGAAGGAGAGACCTGCATGCAGCTACCTGTCTTCCTCAGTGCTTGAGCTACTAGGCTGCTGCATTGAAGGATGGCCCAGCGCTGCTTCTGGCTGTGGTTAGAAGCCCTCTGCAGGAAAGCCTTCCTGGAGAGGACTCTGGGCCACGCAGTGCCAGGTGAGGTGCCCACTCTCTCTGCAGCCCCCCAAGGAGGTGGCCCAGTGGGCCTTGGCCAGCTGCCGTGGTCTGGCGCATGTCCCTACACATGAGCGCTCTCTGCCTCCAAAAGAAGGAGGCAATGGAGTTCCCAGGCTGGAGTAACCCCTGCGTCGAGCCCTGGCTGGGAGCCTGGTGGGTGATGGGGGCCCAAGGGCTGCCAAGAAGCTTTTCAGCATGGGACAGGAGAGGTGTCAGAGCTCCAGACTGCTCTCTGCTGCTGTTTAACACTGTTTCTATGTGTGAATGTGCATATGTATACATAAACAAGCATTTCACCTGCCCTGCACTGTAGTGAGGCCATAGCCGCCCAGCTCAAAGTATATCAAAAAGTCTGGCGTTACACGGTCTTTGCTTTAGGGTCTGCTTCCACTGTTCGTTTTCTTCCTTCTTCTGGCTTAAATGTTTTTCTTTATTATAGGTGTTTTTTCTAAGCAGGCATGTTTCTGTTTGATTTACTAACAAGCCGATAGCTCAGGAACAAAACAAAAATGAAAGTTTCATAAAGGCTGATGGTGTGAACTAACAAATCGAGCACAAGACTGCCAGAAAAAGGGCTGTGCACACAGGCACTGCAAGGTTTGCTGTGTCCTCTAAGGTCCCTTCACATTACTGTCTCTGCGAAGGCACCGAACAGCCTTGTTAGAGGTGGCTGCCCAGAACCAGGCACACGTGTGCTCCGCCAGCCTGGCACCAGTTTGCCTGTCTCATACTGACATTCATGGCAACACCTTAATAACTTTCCCAAGACAGCAGAGTTTCAAACTGAAAAATTCAAGCACAGCTCAGCATCTCTTAAACATAAAACAGAAAGTGATGTTCAAAAGACAATGCAAAACAGTTTGGAGGATGAATTAAGTAGCCTTTGGGTAGCAAGTGTATAGAAAAGCATTTGTAGGTCTGAAATGAATGCAAGGGCAAGACAGAAACACAAAGCCCCAGAAGATGAAGGGCATCACAGAAAAGGAAAATGTCATGAGAGAAAGGAGGACTGCAGTGAGGGTGGGTGAGCATATTTTCCCAGAGAGTGAACTGCAAGGCAGAGGGCACTCACCAAGTGGTATGTAGGGCTGAAAGTTTAATTAGTACCTTCTTCCGTGCTTTTTGATCTTTGCACAAAGCCTTTCTTCACACAAAGAACAGAGAGGTTTCTGTGGGGCTATATGGGAAGGACAGCTAGCATCCCTCGGTTCAGGCATTTCTCGTATTTCCCAGAATAAATGGGACGCCTCCCCCTGTTCCTCCTGCCTCTCCCCCAGCCTCCGGAGGAAGACATTCCCGAGACGTTTCACTGCGACCAAACGCACTAACCCCTGTGCAAGCAGTTTCTCTGTTTTGCTCTCGCCACCAGATAAGATGC
>NW_010146635.1:0-5958 GCF_000699245.1 Pterocles gutturalis
CAAAATCAGGGCTTCTGTGGTTAAAACCCTCCAAAGCAAACAGAGGGAGGGTGGGGAAGGGAAGCTGGCCAAGCCAGCTCGCAGCCTTCTGATTCAGAGGGTTGGGTTCCCCTGACATGAGGAAACTGCGCTGGGACAGCGTGTGCCAGCAGCCCCCGCTCGCCCCCCACACAGGAGCACACTAATGTCGGGGACCCCAGGAGCTGCACTGGTGCGGGTGGGTAGCACTCTCTGTGGCTGCAGCCCAAGTGCCAGCTCTCTGCAGGACAGAGACAAGCACTGAAATCCACAGACAGTGGGGCAGGAGCAGCTGCTGCACTGGACACCAGCACCAGCCACTCGCAGCAAGAAGGGTGCAGGAGGGAGACCTGAGGCACATCGTGCCAGCTGTGCTCACAGCCACGCTCACCGGCTTTACCTGATCCAGGGCATCTCACCTGCACAAGGACTGGTAAACAAGAGATTCTGGAGCCCTTCCAGAGCAGATTCGGGCCAGATTAAAGCAATCATACAATCATGAGCTCAACAGGATTGGGAAAGCATTTCTTCCTCAGGGGGGTCTGGCTGACCCACTCAGCACCCAACACCTGCATCCATGCACGCTGTGCGGGGTGCCCTGCAGCAGGCCATGGCAGCTAATCCGGCTCCGCAAACACCAAGGAGCAAATCATGCCTGTGCAATGCTGGGCTGCTTCGAAGTAAGCCCTGTGGTTATTCCCTTTATCTCCCTCTTACCCAAGAGCTTCCTGGGGGCCCAGGGAAGCGGCGCTGGTGGAAACAAACTGTGGTGAGAGGATGCCACTTCACAGTGCAGCAACAAAACATAGCAGACCAGCAGAATTCAGCACTGCTTTTGTGAACCCAAACGAGTGAGCCCATCAGTTTAAAGCAGGACAGAAAGCTCAGTGCACTGACTCGTGCCCAGTCATGGCTGGAGGGGGGCACAAGGTGCAATTCAGGCTCTTTAATGAGGCATTTAGACCACCAAAGTGTGTCGCTCATGGGTGGATCCAGTATTTGCTCAAAGCTGATCAAAAGCCATCATTTCCCAGTGGTGTTTGTGTGGCTTCCTTAAACACCTGGAGCGATCCCATCACTTGCATTCACCTGAAGACGGCGCCTCAGTTTTGCTGAAACAGTCCCTGGGGGAACCAAACATTTTAGACCCCAAGTAGGGCCCTTAGCCCAACAAGCTGCCTGGGCAAAGAAGGGAGACGGAGCATTATCGCTCATAGAGGAAGGAGCTCTGTCAGGTAGCATGCCATAGTCTGGCATGAAGTGTCACCAGTATTTATTGCCAGATGTCCTTAAAAGCCTCCTTGATGAGCTCTCACATGCAAGAGCTTTTGATTTACACAAAGCCCTGAAGCTGAAATACCTTAGGGGATCGCAAGTACGAGGGTGCTTGCTCAGTCTTGGCCAAGGGCAGGGTAAAAAGATTTCTGGGGTGTTCCCTGTGCTCACCATGGAGATGAAGTGTGAGAGTGATACGGGATGACGGGAGTACGCACCAGCACGGGGCAGGAATAGCACATTCTCCCGAGGAAGAAAACCTGAGCTGAGCTCAAACCTAGGCTCTCATCTACCTCAAGCGACAACCATGCTATAAATCTGCATTCCAGCTACACCCAGGGCAGCACAAGGCAGGAGACAGGGTCTCACCAGAGCACCTAGCAGCCATCTTCACTGTCTCTAACACCAGGAGCCCTGGGGAGAGTTAAGAATGAGAGAAAATGGACAAAACTGTGCTGTCCTGGCTCAGCAGCTTCCAAGCTTGATGCTCCCATGGCTTTTCACCCGGGCCCACAACCGTGCAGCACAACCGTTCTCCTCAAGTGACAGCCACAGGACTCATGTCCCTTTGCTCGTTCATATTTCAGCCACTGACCTGTGGGTAAACAGCATCTCCCCCAAACTCTCCTCTGCTCCTGCAGGAGGAGGAACTTCCTCAGACCTGCGTCTGCCACATCTTGGCCTCTTCCTCCCCAGAAGAGGGAAAGCCTCTCCTACCATCAATGAGCGCAGCAGCTGGAGACACCTCGGCTAGCTGCAGAACAGACAGTGACTCCACTGCTCACAGCCAGTGCAGAGGGACAGAGGATTCACTCTTTTGAGTGGGAACTGGCACAGGTTTAAAAAGGAGAGGTGAAATGACCTTCCCACTACACATTCTGTCTCGGAGCTCATCTTCTGCCCCTCAAGGCTGGAGCAAAGGAAAGTCCCAATACACTTCTGATGAATCATTCATTGAAGCCAAGCACTACACACTGCCACCAGTATTTCTTGGCCCAAATAAGAGATTGGTGAGCCTTCAGAACTACTGCTGTAAATATCCTTTACAGAACACTCTACCAAAAAAAAAAATTCCCCTATATACACAAAAAACAGCTTCAGGTTTGCTTGTACATGTAACAAAGGGAAGAGAGCTCTGCCTACAAGTTGTAAGCAGCTGAAAACATGAGTAAAGGATGCTCTCAACCACAGTGCAGCTTCTCAGATAAGACTTGGAAGTTTTCCTCCCTCTCTTCCGCACTTGTAATACATTTTGGTTTAGGCAGCCACTCAAGAAGAGAGGTTGCTTTGTTTCTTTTAAGAATCTAAGTAAGTGCAAGAAAACTGGGAGCTGCAGGCTAGATGATGGGAGGATTTCAGGAGAGACAGCTCACCTTTTTCTAGAGGAAGGCGTCTGCTGCCTGTGGGACCTGATAGAACACATCATGGTCAAAACTAAGTTTGAATAAAAAACTAGCACAAATTCATCCTGGCTCAGCAGTGGTCCTAGACCCAGAGCCCTTCAAACACCAGCTACACACTAGTTTGGTGGCAGAGACCATCCAGAATAACTAGTCTAGTTGAGGATGTGGATTCAAGCCCAGGTTCTGCTTTGGCACGCATTTGTAACCTACCAGTTTCATAGCCTGAGTCACCAGGGTAGTTTTCCAATGTACTCTCACCATTTCCTGGTTTACCTGGTAGAACAGACAAGTTCTTTCATAATTTCACAGTAAAGAAACAGCTTATCTTGCTGCAGGACAGGGCTGCAGGATACACATTCAGCAGTCTTGGTGATTAACAGGTAACAAAACTAACGATGATGGACAACGTGCTCTGCTTTTGCAGTTGGTCACACTCAACCGAGGCTAACTCAGATGCTGAATCACCACCAGGCTAGTACCACAGCAAAGACCTTCCATAAACCAAAACATCCACATTGCTGGAAAACAAAAGGAAAAGCCCAGAAAGGAAATAAGAGTCCAGACATGTTAGGTAAATCAAAGCAGATTATTTATTTATGAAACTGAAAGTGATGACCACTTGGATTGCAATGACAAGCCCAAGTTTCTTTATCTCTATTTTGAAATGAACTATCAACTCCCAGCTCTCAAAACAATTGTGCTTTGCTATGGTGTGCCTGTTCTACAGTCCCCAGACCACATAATACACACTTCACACTTCTGAGGACAAGGGAGCACCTCTTTGGAGTTACACAGATAGCTACATAATTTCGTAACTTCTGTGACACAAACAAATCACCCAAAGCATCTTTATTTCTATGTTTCCAGTTGCTGGATATTGAAAATCACATTAATGTGATTCATTAATCCCATCCCACCCCCCGAATAATCTCACCACAAATAAGTGAAGTGCAGTGTTCTTAAATTGCAACAATAGCTCCAAGGCAGAGGCCATCACAGAAGCTATTTTTGCTAATAGAAAAACTTGACTAAAAATAAAATTGCAAAGTATGGTCACTGGAATTTAAAAATAAACTGCTACATATATACTGGCACTGGCACCTCAGGCATCCAACCAACAGACTTTGGTACCAACCAGGACAGAAGGGTCCTCATTCCCAAGGCAGCTCGATAGAAGAAAAAAAACCTATCAAGGAACACGTTGTAGGTATGATTACAGTAAATACATTCACAACACTCCTGCCAAACCCAGCGCTGAAGCAGTGCTGCGTGAGCAGCTCAGTGCACATACCCACTCTGATACCAAGCAGCAGACGGGCCGTGCCAAGCAGTGATGGGTGGTATGACGTGCCACTGTTGCAAGGTGGAAAAACAACAAGGTCTATTTTTGTGACAAAAACTGCCAGCAGTTGAGGTTTTTTACATATTTACATTTCTTCCAACTAGGAACAGGAAAGATCAAAGATACAGAGCACAAGCGGGTAAGAGAATTAGTGTGAATGGTTACAACCTCGAGGCATGGAGCACCCCACAGTGTGCAAGGAAGAGTGTGGGTCCAGACGGCTCTCTTCAACCCAGTGATACAGGTGGCCAGGGTCAGGCTGTAACCTACGTCATCTTTATTTCCAGCAGTTTCACAGGCGGCCATCCCTTCCATTTGTAGTGCGAAACCAGCTGCTTGGGCACTTCAGCCAGAACCATCTGGGAAAGTGCTTCCCGGGGAGCCTGCAAGAAGAACATGGAGAATAAATCAGAAATACTGCAAAGAAAGGATTTACCAGCCCAGTGACAAACTCTATTACAGAATTCAGAGTGCAGACCCCCACCTGCCGCATCTCATGCCCTGTTTTCAAGAGTTCCTTGCTGCAGTTTTAGGAGCACTTCCAGTCAGTCTCAGTGAGCACTGCTGATGAAAATTACTTGTTCTCACAAGTTTTTATGGCCCTGATCTGGGTGGGAAACTGCACCAGCCACTAGCAGTTTCTCTGATTTTGGGTTTTCATTTGACTCCACTCTTCATCTCAATTCACATGCATGAATGCGAGCGCCAACAGCAGAAGTAGTGAGGAGCTGGGGGATGACAGGACTGCTTTCAACTGCAGGGAAGACTTAGCTTAAATCACTCATGGGACTCAACATCAGAGACCGACAGTATGATCTCAGTTCCTTGCCTAAATGCTTGCATCCCAGGAGAGAACACATCTCCTTTACTCCTTTAACTCTGCAATAGCCAAGAGATAATACACTAAATCAACAATACAATGAAAGCTATTTAAGAAAAGCTGCAAGAGAGTTGCAACAAGGCACACAGCTTCAAACACAGAAGCAAACATCTCAGCTCTCACTGGGAACAAGCAGCTTGGACAGCACTTTTGAGTGCACAGCTTGCTGCCTTGTCTAGACATGCTCATTTTTCAGATGTAATAAATGCATATACACTGGCACCAGGACTCTTCTGAAGTTAAAGACAACTTACATTTTTGAACTGTTGGAAAGGCACAAACTGGACAATGTCTCGTGCAGCTGGCTCTCCTGTCGGGGACTTAAGGACACCATTGTCTCCATCAAGGAACTCCACTGCTTTGAAATCAGCTTCACCAACTCCAACAATAATGATGGACATGGGCAGGTTAGAGGCATTAACAATTGCTTGCCTAGTTTGGTCCAGATCAGTGATCTCTCCATCTGTGATGATCAGCAAGATAAAATATTGCTGAAAAACATCAGAAAGCACCCCGTAACACCAAAGCTCACATAAGGCAAATGGAGCAACTTCTTACTCTAAGACAGAAACCAGACAGTGTAGTGGATAAGATAAAACCAGAACATTAAAGAAACTTATGTTTATTCCTTTTTTTTCATATGCATAACACCTTTAATTGTGCACTTCAGATTTCCTCTGTACTAGGAAAAAGATAGAATCATAGAATCATAAAATGGTTTGGGTTGGAAGGGACCTTAAAGCCCATCCAGTTCCCCCACCGCCATGGGAAGGGACACCTCCCACCAGCCCAGGTTGCTCAAAGCCTCATCCAGCCTGGCCTTGAACCCCTCCAGGGATGGGGCATCCACAGCTTCTCTGGGCAACCTGGGCCACTGTCTCACCCCCCGCACAGGAAAACATTTCATCCTCACATCTCATCTCAATCTCCCTTCTTTCAGTTTCAAACCGTTACCCCTCGTCCTCTTACTACACCCCCTGATCAAGAGCCCCCCCATCTCTCCTGTAGCCCCCTTCAGGTACTGGAAGGCTGATATTAGG
>NW_010146635.1:6029-6670 GCF_000699245.1 Pterocles gutturalis
CAGCCTCAGACCATCTCCGTGGCTCCCCTGGCCCCACTCCAACAGGTCCAGGTCTTTTTTATGTCAGGGGCCCCACAGCTGAACACAGTACTCCAGGGGGGTCTCTCAAGAGCAGAGCAGAGGGGGAAAATCCCTTCTTCAACCTGTAGCTAATGCTTCTTTTGAGCCAGCCCAGGACATGGTGGGTTTCTGGGCTGCCAGCGCACACTGCCGGCTCATGTTCAGCTTCTTATCCACCAACACCCCCAAGTCCTCCTCCTCAGGGCTGGTCTCAAGCCATTCTCCACCCACTCTGTATTTGTGCTTGGGGGCTGTGCTGACCCATGTGCAGGACCTTGCACTTGCCCTTTGTAGGGGTGTTTTGTGCTGAAGTAGAATTTTAACTATGATACTAACTTTATGCTTCATAGTTATAAGGTTGATAAAGGATTCTGAGATGGAATTTTAACTATTACACTAACTTTAGGCTTTGTAATTATAAGGTTGATAGAGGATCCTGGGAAAGAAGAAAAATGACCAGATGTCCAAAGGTATCCAATTATACAGGATGTGAGAAAGATAAGGAGAAACTGAGAGAAATTAATTAGCACAACTAAGTTATTTTAGAGGTTGTGTTGACATAGCTTCGAAGGTTACGTTCC
>NW_010146635.1:6775-7254 GCF_000699245.1 Pterocles gutturalis
ATATGTGCAACACACAATAAATGGCTTTCACTTTCATCATAATTGGCTCGTCTGGGTGGTGTCCAAGAACTTCGCGCGCTGACTGCAAAGAGCCCCTCGTGCTGACTACAAAGAACTCCACTGGTCGACTATACCCTTGTTGAATTTCATGAGGTTGGCATGGTCCCACCTCTCCATCCTGTCCAGGTCCCTCTGGATGGATCCCTTCCCTCCAGCGTGTCACCGCACCACACAGCTTGGTGTCATCGGCAAACTTGCTGAGGGTGCACTCAATCCCACTGTCCATGTCTCCAATAAAGATGTTAAACAGCACTGGCCCCAGTGCCAATCCCTACAGAACACCACTCATCACTGGTCTCCACTTGGACATCGAGCTATTGACCACAACTCTCTGGGTGCGACCATCCAGCCAGTTCCTTATCCAGCGCGTAGTCCTTGCGTCGAACCCACGTCTCTCCAATCTGGAGACAAGGATGTCA
>NW_010146636.1:0-17333 GCF_000699245.1 Pterocles gutturalis
CTCAACCCACGAGTCCTTTTTTCCCTTTTACGCCTTTAATTCTCTCCCCATCCTCGGGTTGAGGGGGAATTGCATGAGTGGGTGTGTGGTTTGGTCCCCAGCCAAGGGCAAACCCATCACATTCCTTTTTGGCTCCCAATGTAGGGCAAGAGCAACAGTCATCCAGTCTTTGCTCCTAGTTTGATAGCACTATCCCTCCCTTCCACTAGCATCACTCCAAACTAGGATAAGATGCCAGGAGACAGTCTAGGAGAGCAGTATATGGTGACACATGGTATGCTGTAGGCAATGAGAAAAAGAAAGATGTCCCTAGTCTGGTTCTCACAAGGTTCCTGAATAGGCCTGAAATATTTTTTGTGATTTGTATCCTTAAAATCCAAGCAGGTTTCCTGCTTTACCTACGGCTGACTTATGCCAGCTTGATGTCAAGACTAAAGAACGTGATCGAGAAGCTAGCTGGGGCGGTCTGCTATTTGCTTGTGTCTATGCAGTGAGAGGGCCTGAATATGAAATTAGTGTTCTCTTATTTTATAGCTGTGATGATAAGCATGAGGTTTCACACTCCCCACAGAACATGCAAAATGTTCTGTCCCCACACAGCTCACAAACAGCACCAAAGAAAGCACAGCTACAACTGATGTCTTGACATGACGTAACAACATAACTGTTTCAGATGCTAAACCTTGAACCATGACGTAGGAGCACAGTTTAGCCAAGGAAGTAGCCATTGCAAAACAGCGCATCACGTAGGCCACACATAATACACTGACTTACTTCATTTAGTGTTCAGTATTACTTCTTGGCAACTAACAGGGTCTGACTTAGTTATTACAAGATACCACAGCTTCCTCTCCAGCTATACAGCCCTGTTTTGACTCTTTCCTTGTTTCACGACTGTTTCATTGTTAGTTTCTTCTGCATCACAGAGTCAGGTCCTTATACTCAGTCCTAACTCACTCCCACCCTTCCGCTCATCCATGTTTTCTCACATTCAGAGATTTTTTTTTTCCTCTTTTCAACACTGTCTTCAGCAAATATGTGAATGTGATTGCTTGGATGCTAATTCAACAGAAGAATCAAACCTGGCAGAACAGAAACCTCTGCAGCAGTAAGGTGCCACTAGCTGCCACATTCCTGTGCATTTTGGGAATCTTTAAATGTATTATCTGCATCAGCAGTCTCCAAAGTGGGGTGTACACAAGGCACTCCATTGCTGTGCAGGAAGAAAATATTTTTGCACCATCACTCCTTATCTCATCCTTTTAAAAATTTCCTTAATTAATCATTTAATTAATTTTTGTGCATTTTTTATAATGTACATAATACTTGAGTACAGTGGCAGATGTATATAATTTATAAGTATACATAAATTGGGACTGTAAGTTCAAAATATTTTACTGATGGGGCGTGCACAATCAAAAAAGTTTGGAGACCACTGATCTACAACACTAAAAGCAGAACCAGTATGAAATGCCCATAGTTACACCACTTAACGGTCCTCATTTCTTACCAAACAAAAATGCTTTGATACACACTGGCTTATAGTACACATTTTCTAAAAGATTTTTAGATTTTCTTTTTAAATATTTAAGTCAAGTAAAAAATTTCAAAACAATAAATGACTCAGTTAATAGATATGAAAACAAAACATTTCATAGAATTACAGAATATCTCAAGTTGGAAGGGACCTGTAAGCATCACCGAGTCCAACTCCCTGCTCCTTGCAGAACTACCTAAAGCTAAACCATATGACTACGAGTGTCATCCTGAAGTAAAAACTTTCAAAACAATAAATTTCTGATGACTCAGTTAATAGATATGAAAACAAAACATTTCATAGAATTACAGAATATCTCAAGTTGGAAGGGACCTGTAAGCATCACCGAGTCCAACTCCCTGCTCCTTGCAGAACTACCTAAAGCTAAACCATATGACTACGAGTGTCATCCTGACGATCCTTGAACTCTGACAGGCTTGGTGACCTGCTTCCCTGGGGAGCCTGTTTCAGTGACCAACCACCCTCTCAGTGAGGAACCTTTTCCTAGTGTCCAATCCGAACTTGCCTGATGCAGCTTCATTCCACTTCCCCCATCCTATCCCTGGTCACAAGAGATCAGTGCCTCCCTCTGCTGCCCGCTTTGAGGAAGCTGTAGGCTGCAAGGAGTTCACCCCTTCCATTTCACAAATAGCAAAACAATTTTTTCCATCCATTCCTTTTTTCCCTCACTCCGTTTATTTGCTATAGCTGACCTGATTTCACGTCCCTTCAGAACTTTGTTTCTTCACAGATGTTTTATTTGTAAAGTACTTTTAAACTAGCTACGTTCTATGTAGAACAGCCAAGCACTGTCAAAGGCTTCAGATCTGGGAAACCAGCTCGTGCCCTCTACCACCAGGCTCACTCTCAGTTAAGCTGTTCTACAGAAGCTCAAAGTGCAGAAAAGCTGTATGGTGTGAGAAAGTAACAGCTTCAGGCAACACTTATTCCACAGGCACATCTCAGCCTGTCCTGCTATCACTGCAACATCACCCCTCATCCCTTTCCCTGTCTCCCATCTTACCTTCTCCCTTTGAATTCTCTTCTGACCAGCATCCCATCCCCTCCAGTACGCCAGCCCAGTGCTTACCAAGGCCCTTTATGATCAGATTTAACCTATTAGTCCAGCAGAAGACCACCCAGATTTTTCTGTTGGGTCAGCTTCCTGCTACCAGAGGTAGCTAAACTGGCTCACGGAGGGGTGTGGTCAACATCAGAGGTGGTCCAAAGAGCACAACCTCCACTTTTCGTGATAAAGGAGCCAGATTGACTCCAGCCATCCTACAAATTGTAGTCTACATGGAAGAATTTTCACCCATCTACAGGGAAGACAGAGCTCAGTAGAGTCAGAGTAAAGCATGCTTCAACTATGGTAAATTACAGTGAGTCTCTCAAACCCAGATAAGTTGATTGCCCTTATTAGATGGATTCAAAGTTCAGCAACAGTCCTCAGTATCATCTTAATGCGTGCAATCTTTGCAGGCACACCACCAATGAAAAAGTTTTAATACTTTTTTTTTATTATTACATACTTACCTACAGTTTTACTCATGAAAATCTTACAATCTTACACAACTCCAGTGAAATTCTATCTAAGCAGGTCGTGCACTTCTGCTATATCCCTTGGGAACTGAGAAATTCACAATTATTGATGGCAACTGATTTCACTTCTCCATGCTGACACAATCTGCTAGGCTGGGGAAATTAGTTCTACCTCCACCACCTGGCTGTCACAAAGGCCAAAGAATTTGAGATATAGTAATATGCTATGGCTTCAACTATTCTGCCTGGAGCCTTCCTGTTTCACCGATAGAAACTTTGGAGTTTCTACAGATAAGTGTTCATCAGGATTTTATGCAATACTACCGGCTGCTTTGGAAGCCAAACTTAGAGTGTAGTAAGTGCTCTCCTGGCAAGGGCTTGGCCTTTTTGTGCTCTTTTCTAGATTTAGATGTCTCAGTAAGACCTTTCACCATAATCTAAAAGTCAGTGATCTCAGGTCCAAACCCTAGGATCTTTAATACTTCTTGGGAATCACAGTGTGAAACTAATTAACAGCATTAGCATTCCATAGGCTTTAATTACTATAGAAAAATTCTACAGAAACAGTATTCAGGTCTGGGTGGATGACAGACCAATGTAAGCCATTACCTGTGCAGTTTATTAAAGCATAGCCTGTATATCCTTCTGTAATCACATTTGGGACAGGACTAATCTGAGTTTTTATGTTCTCCATGTTGATGTACTCCAAGAAGCAGCTGTGCGACCTCACAGATGCTCTGGTCTGCACTCATACCATAGAAAACAGATTGAGGTGGCAAAACATCTTTGGAGAAATGTAAATGGGAGGCCTGTTATGACCCCATAGTAAATGCAGCATACAGAACAGATGACTGAGTATAGGTTCTAACTAACTCATGGAATATGAAACAATTGTTGAGAAACATTGTGTCTTTGCATCCAGAATTTCATTAATACAAACTATTCTCCCATACAGGGTAATAATCAGTTTACTCATTCCATGTGTCAGTCCTCAGGCCCACTGCTCTGTTTATTTAGAAGAGCTTTCCCACCATGTCCACATAGGGTTAAAAAATAACAAACCACTAAAAAAACCACAAATTAAGTAAACTCTGCATTCTTTGTGACCAAAGAAAACACAGCTGCACACCTAAGCAATAAAAAACCCCTTCAGTGTTACACAATATCTCTCTACTTTGATATAATTAATGTTCAATAGCATTCATAATTAACAATGTAGAATTACATTTCAGAAATCAACTGACTTCTCAGCCACTATAAGTCTTCATCACTTGTTAAGGCATGAAATACAGTAAAAATACAAGCATGAGCAAGATGTGTGTTATTAATGAATGTTAATAACATTTAATCCTACAGTTTTAAACCGGCTAAATTGGCCAGTCTTCTAAATACTTCCACCACAAACATATGATTCCCTAGCACACACCACACACACGTGCCCACTACACACGCACCACTTCCCTACTAATAATTCTCACTCTGTTTTCTACTTGAGCAAAATGGGGTCAGAGCCGTACACAGCCTGGCCCAGCACTGCCACTCCCGGCCTCTGTAAAAGCCTGCAAACTCTTCTGAGACACCAGGAGCTTCACTCTCACATACCTTCTTTACTGCAGCTGGGGGAGTTGCTCAGGTGCTCCTCATTTCCACCTTCTGCATCCTGGGTCACTTCTGCAAGGACAACAGGCAATACTCAGACAATCCTGAAGCTCACAACACTCCGCTTCCCCACCCCAGATGGATCCAGAGTAATCTGACCGAGAGCTAGGCCATTTGTTCAGCATCAGTAATAACCCTGACCAACATCCCCCGCCCCCATGGGGCCATCATACAACACTTCTCTTTCCTCCATACCCAACTCCACACAGTCCTCATGATCCCTTCCAGACCCTGCAAAGGCCAAGCAGAGAAGACACTCAGTGCCCACGATGCCACAAATAACTTCACATCAAGAAGTGTTAGGCAAAAGTCACAAAGAAAAAAGACCTCTCCATAGCACAGGCCCTTAACTCTTTTATTTACCCCATGGTCATCAAGCTACTGTTCTCTTTCTTAAAGGTGTCTGAAGAGAGATCACAAGACAACTACAGTCCTCTGCCTTGCTCAGCCTCAAGGTACTGGCTATTGCATGAGAGTGAGTCACTAGCTACAACTCAAGCCCTTAACCCTTTTATTTACCCCATGGTCATCTGCATGCCTGGCCATCAAGCTACTGTTCTCTTTCTTAAAGGTGTCTGAAGAGAGATCACAAGACGACTACAGTCCTCTGCCTTGCTCAGCCTCAAGGTACTGGCTATTGCATGAGAGTGAGTCACTAGCTACAACTCAACACATTACCAACATCATCAACTAACACCAGAAAGCCAACACCCTTCCCTCAGCACAGCTCCCCACCACAGAACAGGCGCTCACCTCCCTCATTCACACCATGGTCAACTGCATAGTTGGATGTCAGGGTGCTGTTCTGCATGGCAAAGGGTTCTGAAAAGAGACCACAGGAAAGCTACACAGTCCTCCAGAGTGCATCTCACTGCTTAGCTTCTCAGTGGTATCAGTCATTGCTTAGAGATGAGTCACTAGCTACAATTCAGAAGACACACAGAATCACTCAGGTTCACTCAAGGAGGGAGCCCAGGAGGTCTCTAATCCAATACCCTCCTCAATGAAAGGTCAATATTCAGTTCTAGACATGTTGCTCAGGACTGTCTCCAGTCAGGTCTTAAAAACCTCCAAGGGTAGAAATTCCACGATGACTCCATGCAGCCTCTCCTAGTGATTTGTTGTGATTAGAGGCAGAAATCTTTTCCCTCGTATCCTCACAGAATCTCCCCTGCTTTAATTTAGGACCATAACCTTGATAGCCCACTAACACACCTCAGTAAACAGCCTGGCTCAGCCTTCTTATTGATATCCCATAGGTACTGGCAGCTGCTGTTAGGTACCCTGAAAGCCTGCTCTTCTTTGGGGTTGAACAAGCCCAGTTTATTCAGCCTTTCCTCAAAGGAATTGTGCTCCAGCCCCTGACCACATTGGTGGCACTCTGCTGCACTCACTCAAATCTATCAGCAATTTTCCAGCACTGGGTGGGCCACAAACTAGATGCAATACTCTACATGTCATCCAAGAAGTGACAATTAATGGAAAATAACTACTTCCTTCAATCCACTGGCTTAAGCACTCCTTAAAACAGCCTAGGATGCTATCAGCTTTCTTTGCTGCCAGGGAGCCCTGTTGGCTCACACTGTCCTGTCCATAAGGACTCCCAGGTACATTTCAGCAGAGCCGCTCCCCTGCCAGCCGCCAGCCTGCACGAGTGCAGGATGTTGGTCCATCCAGGTGCAGGACCCTGCATTGCCCATGCAGAATTTTAGGAGGCTCACACAGGCCTCTAGCCCTCCAGCTCCTTCTGAACAACAATCCTGCTCTCATACTGATTGACTGAACTCCACATTTTGCTGTCATCTATAAACTCAATGACACTGTTTTCTCTCCCTTGTCCAGGCCACAAAAAGACCAGACCTCTGCAGCATTCCACTTGCCACTGGCATCCATGTGGAGTACCCACCAACCACCACCTGCAGGCTCAACAATCTAGCAAGTTTTCTACCCATGTAGATAGACGGTCATCCAGACTAAGACATCCCAACTTAGGACTCCAACAATGCTGAGGGACATTGCATAAAAAGTCTTGCTAAGATCAAGGTATGACACCCATTGTTCTCTCCTCATCCACAGATCTAGTAATTTCATCCAAAAAAGGTTGTCAACTTGGTCAACTGTGATTTACTCTTACTCCCAGTCACCATCTTTCTTCCATGACCAGAAATGTGTTTGAAGACTTGCCCCATGAGTCTCACAGGGATGAAAGTGAGTCTGACTGACCTGTTGTAGTTCTACAGATGGCCCTGTTAGCCTTTTTGGAAGATAGCTGCAATGTTTCCCGTCTTCTAGCTGTCACAGATCTTCCCCAACATGACTTCTGAAGGTGGTAAAGAACATCGTCACAATGATATCTGCCAGCTCTTGTATCAGATCCCATGGACCAGCTTGGGCCAAGGCTTCTCCAGAAATTCCTGATCTGATCCTCTTCCATTGCTAGCACATCCTCTCCTCCCTGAACCTGCCTCTATGCAAAAATGCCACAGAGACTGCCAAAATGGAGGCAAAGGTAGCACTGGGTATCTCAGCCTTATCTGTATCTGATATAAAAGAATCAGATAATGGTTGATGCTGGAAGGAGCCTTTGGAAGTTCTCTTGTCCAACACCCCTGCTCAAGCAGATGAACCTATAGAAGGCTGCCCAGGACCATATCCAGAGAGCTTTTGAATATCTCCAAGGATGGAGACTCCATAGCCTCTCTGGGCAATATATTCCAGTGCTTAGTCGCCCTTGTTGCAGAAAAGTGTCTCCTGATGTTCACACGGATCCTCTTGTGTTTCAGATGGCATCCATTGCCTCTTGTCCTGTCACTGAGCACCCACTGAGAAGAGCCTGGCTCCCTCTTCATTCGCTCCCATCAGGTCTTTATACACATTGATGAGATCTCCCTAAACCTTCTCTTCTTCAGAATTAACAGTGCCAGCTCTCAGCCCTTCCTCATACGCGAGATGATATCACTGAATCACACAACGGTTGAGGTTGGAAGGGAACCTTAGAAGTCATCTTGTCCTATGCCCCTGCTCAAGCAGGCTCAACTACAGCAGGCTGCCCAGGACCACATGTAGTCCCTTAATCATCTTCATGGTCCTTTGCCGGATTCTCTCCAGTGGCTCCATATCTTCCTTATACTGGGGATCACAGAACAGGATTACAGGTGTGGCCTTACCAGTGCTAAGTAGAGGAGAAGGATGCCCTCCCTCACACTGCTGGCAACATTACTCCTAATGCAGTCTGGGATATCAAAAGCCTTCTTTGCTGCAAGGGCACATTGTTGGCTCATGCTCATCTTCTTGCCCTCCAGGGCCCCAAAGTCCTTTACTGAAAAGCTGCTTTTCCAGCTGCTTGGCCCCCAGCACATACCAGTGTATGGGATTATTCCTCCTGGGGTGCAGGATTTTGCATTTCTTTTTATTGAACTACATGTGGTTCCTGCCAGCAGTTTCTCCAGCTGGTCGAGGTCCCTCTGGATGGCAACACATCCCTTCAGTGTGTCAGCCACTCCTACCAGTTTTGTATCATCAGCAAACTTGCTGAAGGCATACTCTGTCCTATCATTCAGATCATTAATGAAGACGTTAAAGAGGATGGCATCCAGCACTGACCCCTGGCGTACACCACTAGATAACTGACCTCCAACTAGAATTTGCACCTGTGATCACAATCCTCTGATCTCAGGACAGTTTTCAGTCCACCTCACTGCCTGTTCATCTAGGCTACACCTTATCAACATCAGATATCGCTCAACCAATCCCCTGTTCAGCAACAGGGCCATGTTTTCCTCATTTATTCTTATGCAGATAACCTAGCAGCAGAAGCTGTTCTCATTGTCCTGGTCATCCTATAGTGGTTTCAAGCCTCCCCGAGCCTTGGCTTTCCTGACACCATTCTAACCAGCTCAGGCAGTGTTCCTAAATTCCTCCATTGTAGCCTGCCCCTGCCTCCGCAACTAGTATAAGCTATTTTTGAACTGGAGCCCTGTCAGGAGCTCCCTGCTTAGCCAAGCTGATCTTCTGATTTGCCTGCCTGTTTTCCTGACCATCAGGATGGCCTGTGCTCATGCTTGGAGAAAGTCCTCCTTAAAGGCCTGACGGCTCTCTTAAGTTCCTTTGCTCTTCAGAACTGTCTCCTGTGAGATCCTCCCTACCATCTTCCTGAGTAAGCAGAAGTTTGCTCTCTGAAAGCGCAGGGCCTGCACTATGATGCTTACCTTCCTCTCACCTGTCAGGATCTGGAGCGGTTTCTCGGTCACTACAGCCAAGGCAGCCGTTTGTGACCACATCCCTGTCCAGTCCTTCTCTGTTAGTGAGCAGCAGGTACAGCTGCACATCAGCCCTTGCTGGTGCATCTGGCAGCCTGCGTGAAGAAGTTGTCCCTGATGCTGCCCAGAAATCTTCCTGACTGCTTGAATTGCTGTGTTGCCTTTCCAGCAGATGTCAGGAAGGTTAAAGACAGGCACACACAGAGAGTACTGTCTTCCCCCAGAGACAATGAAGACAACCTGACTCCATTTCACAGAGCAACAGTCTCTTGAAACCAAGCCTCCTCTTGGTCACATCAACTCTTGCTCCTCGCTTAAGTACTTCATGTGCACACACTGGGCAACTGCAGGCCCCCTTGATCTCCCAGATCTGGTCTTCTGTTAACCAGAAGTCCAGAAGCTGGCACTTCAGCAAGGACTGCCACTTGACCAGTATTCTCATCTCACTCTGACAGGTATTGTTTTTTTAAATTTATTTTTTTAAAACCCAAATGATCTCCAAAACACACATCCATCAAGTCTGTATGTGTATGCTCTGCTGGGTAATTTCCAACTGGGGTAAAAAGTGCAGGACTTGCTCTGCCCTTAACTACAGCCTGCAAGCTGGTTAACTCTGCTCCTGAAACTCCTGCACCAAGGGCAGGTATTCAGCACCCATGGCACAATGGACCTCCATTAAGAAGCACTACCCAGAAGTTTCTCTGAGCCTTCAACTCCTGCGGATCCTGGCCAGGTTGCCCACTGGGTCATTAGCACTGACTGCTCCACAGAACAGGCACTTACCTTCCTGATTTACACCACTGTCAACTGCCTGCTTATCTTTCAGGGCACTGTCCTCCTTGTCCAATTCTTTGTCTGAAAAGAGATCAGAGAAGAGCTCTAGTCCCTCAGGAGCACACTCCATTGCTTCTTCCCCACACCAGCATAGGTCATTGCTCTGCATTGCTCCTCAGCAACTGCTGTGCTACCAGCAGAAGCCCTATTTAGCATTGCTTTGTGCACAGATTTTGAAGAATGTCATAGCCTTGCCTGCTGCTTATTGTCTGTATAGCAGCAATTGCATGCTACCTAGGTGCTGCAGGGTGTACTGCGCACTGACTCCCTTTCTTGATGTTCTCACTCTATAGTTTATTTTGTTCCCCTAGTGTCCAAAGAGACAATCGTTACCTATGGACCTGATACTCTTTGCCTGAACTGTACATTTCCCTCCTTTCTTCCACAAGACAAGCATATAAAATAAACCTTCTTCTCCTATATGCATGTATAAGTATTTGGAAATGGTAACAGAAGTGATAAGACAATCCGACAGTGCACCACACCTTGCCATCAGCTACAAAACTATTTCTTCAGATGAGGAAAACTGTTCTATGCCCATTACAATTCATGCAGGAACAATAAGCAGCAAAACCCAGGGGCTTCTGGGTTTCCTTTTCCTTTTTGTCATCATTAGTGATTTTTCCCTTAATCAGGAAAAACTTCTGCCTTCTCCACCCCCGTTACTATCAGCTACTTGTGGAAAATAGTGGAAGAGTTAGTGAGTGAATGAAACATCAGTGCAACAGTCTGGGAAAAGAAACTTTTTTTTTTTTTCTGACTTGAACTATAATGTTCATATTTCACTATCTGTGTGGAGTAAAAAGAACTTCTAGGGAAAAAAATACAGTTCCCAGAATTTCCTTGAAATTTACACTGGCTTTACTAAGACAACAAAACTGGGGCTTTGCTTATCTGGCTGACGAATGCAGTCAAAAAAGACTTTCCTAGTGCAAAAAGCAAGTGGAAGATACCACATCCAGAAATGGTGTTTCTCTAAGGACAGAAGCTTGCTGCATCTCCCAAATCAGCATTTTGCAAGCTTGTAAGCATCTCATCTCTAAATTAGTGTGTTGAGGCTCCGGTCTATGCAGCATTTTATTATCTTAGGTCCTGCTTGAGGGTTTCTTTCCAGCAGATAGCAAAGATTACCTACCCATGACAACATGCTACAAGACTATCCTTGCACTCTCTTGCATGCAAATAAAAGGTAACGTTAGACAAAAGGCTAATTTGCTTATTTACTATAAAAGGGGTCCCCTCATAAATGCTTAGTTCTTCTTTCCATAGATATTGAAGTGATTTGCATAATCTCATAATTCTCATCATATCATGAGGGAAGCTGAAGCCCCAAGAAGGTATTTGCTCAGTGCTGTTTAACAAACACAAGGATCCAGGTCTTTTAGACTTCTCATCTAGTGATCTACCCATCAACATTTACTGTTCCTAAGGCAACAGATCTTTCTAGGCCAACAGGGGAATGGTAACCTCTACACCAAGAACATGCTAATATGTTCTGCTCTGTGAAAGGCCATGTGCAGAATTAATTCCCCTCTTCGTGTTCCCCTGTTTTAGGGCACCATCTCTCTTGTCACCTGCTTCAGGCTTTTCATTCTCATTATCAATGGGTTGTGAAGTTGTACCTGCAAGCAAACAGAAATCCTTTTTTAGAAATGTGCATGGAGGTAGCACAACAGTCTGCAAAATATGCAACTTAGCCTTCAAGTGACAGTTTGATTATAACACTTTCAGCAGATATTCCTGAGAACTAGTATGTTATGCCACTTTATTGAAGGACTCACAATTTCAACTTCCCTCCAGTAACCACTTAAGGTCCCAGACCATAACCAACATTATCTATACTCAGCCTACAGCTTTACAGCATCTTTCTGAAGTGGGTTTACTTAGGGTGATAAAGCTGCATATATTTGCCACAAAAAGCCAGAGACAGCTGAGAAAAGAATTCACTTTTTTTTTTTTTTTTTTTTTTTAATTCCATCTATGTGTTGCACTGTCATGGTTTAACCCCAGCTGGCAATAAGCACCACACAACTGCTCGATCACTCCTGCCCAGCAGGATAGGGGAGAGAATTGGAAGAGGTTTACACTCATGGGTTGAGATAAAGACAGTTTAATAGGTAAAACAGAAGCCACATAAGCAAAGCAAACCAAGGAATTCATTCACAACTTCCCATGGGCAGGCGGGTGTTCAGCCATCTCCAGGAAAGCAGGGCTCCATCACACCTAACTTGGGAAGACCAGCGCCATCGCCTTAAACATCCCCCCTTCCTTCTTCTTCCCCCAGCTTTATACGCTGAGCATGACATCGTATGGTACAGCATATCCCTTTGGTCAGTTGGGGTCAGCTGTCCGACTGTGTCCCCTCCCAGCTTCTTGTGCACCCCCAGCCTACTCGCTGGTGGGGTGGTGTGAGAAGCAGAAAAAGTCCTCGCTCTGTGTAAGCGCTGCTCAGCAGTAACTAAAACATCCCTGTACTATCAACACTGTTTCTAGCACAAATCTAAAACATAGCCCCATACTGGCTACTATGAAGAAATTTAACTCTATCCCAGCAAAAACCAGCACATGCACTGACACTGTGACTTTAAACCCTTTCTCTTTGCAGAATGTAAAGAATATCTAATAGAACTATGGGCCATTCTAAAGTAAATTTAAGTTCAGTACCAAAAGGGGTGATTTTTGGTTGTGGTGGGTTTTTTTTTCTTCCCATATTTCTCCCTTTTTCACCTTCAAATCCATCTGTGGTCTCTAGACTTCAGTGATCTCTGAACCATGGGCTAGAACTACAGCTTTAAGAACTGTATGAAAATATCTGAAGAAAAATGAAGTTCTTTATCCAAAATCCTGTTAAAAACCTCATAAGATTTTGATATGCTGGGGCAGGGGGGTAGAAAGGGAGGAAAAAACCCAACAACAAAAAAACCAAAACCCTGTTTTCATTGCATTGCCTTCCTACCTGTGGCATCTTTTCCAGGCCCATCACCAAGGACCTCATCACATTTTTTTAACCTCCAAACCCATAAGAACATTAAGAAACTTCAGAAATTAAAGAACAACTCAAGAAATTAAATTAATCATACAGCAAACCTCTGCAAAGGTGACACAGTAGTTTGCAATACAAGAAACATCCTGCTCCAGCCTTCTGCTAACTCCAGCAGCTTGTGTAAGATACCAGACCAAGTATCCCGCACAAAGCCACCATCGTTTCAATACCAGAACACTCCAACAGGGCACTGAGCTCACATCCGATGGCAGGACCTTTGGCCATTCCCCACTGAAACGGTATGTGGTCTGGTGACCTCCACAACAAAGTATTTAAGAGTCTTCCCCTGCTCACCCTAATCTGCTTGACTGTCTGATTTAGTTTGGTTCGTAAGAACAGATCACAGTGGTTCTGGTAACAACACGCATACATGTTAAAGCTGGAACACATTAGCCCCATTCACCCTTGTGAAATGAGCAGATACTCAAGGAGCTGTCCCCTTCCCTACCTGCTCACCATACAGGGTGATTCCCACACCCTAACGCACAGACCCACAAGCCAGAGAACTGAGCAATCTTGCTGCAAATTAAAGAAGTAAAAAAAACCCAAACCCCAAAAAAGCATCAGGATTAGAATGTACAGCAGAAGCACAAGCAGAGATCTGGACAGGAAGACGGGAGTGCAGACAGCCCTGAGAATCTGTACTGCCTGCAGAAGGGCATCAGGTAAATAACTCATGGGTGGGCAGGAAACTGGTAACTAACAGAAAGAGGTGAGAAGTTCCTCCACTGACTGTCTCCTTCCCTCATCTTGACAGTTACAAGAAGTCAGGCCTGCAAAATGGAGTAGGAGTGAATCAAAAAGGTGGTGCTAACAGATTTTTTTCCTGAAACAACTGAAAGGAGTTAGAGAAAGAAAAGGAGACAATTGCAACTTGTCCCACAGGATGTAAGCATGCACCAAAAGCAAGGAACAGAGTTCTGCACACCAGACTAGCAATATCCCTGTCTTCACCAGTCTTAGATGGATTTTCAAGATATGACCAAGGTAAACTAACAGCAAACTCCTGCCAGTCTGATGTGATAATACCTTCAATGATCATAATCAAACCTACTGCTACATGCACAGCATCAAGCCCCACCCACTGGCGCCACCAGCTTCCCAAGCCAAATTCAATGCACAGAGAAAAAGGCTAGCTGCCCAAATTCCAAGATAGACCAGCAAGAAATTGCCATGGGGGACATCGGGAATGAGCAATGTATTACATTCATGCCCAGCCTTGATACCAATTGTGGGTTTAGAATACTGGGTTTAGAAAATGGATATGAATACTGGGTTTAGAAAAATAATGAACAAATTTCATTAATGAAAAATAATGAACAAATGGGACAGGCAGATAAGATTAAAAGAGATGGAAGAAACATTAACCTCACTTCAGTGTGTAAACCAGCCCTAACCAAACAGGTCAAGAATAAGTTCTCCAACAGAGACATTATAATGAACCAAATTTCTGAAAGAAGTTTCTATAAATGGGACAGGCAGATAAGATTAAAAGAGATGGAAGAAACATTAACCTCACTTCAGTGTGTAAACCAGCCCTAACCAAACAGGTCAAGAGTAAGTTCTCCAACAGAGAGATTGTTCTATAGCGTGCACTTTTCCAGCCCTCCTCCCGAGGCCAGCCCCCATTCTCCATTGTCAGAAGGGAAATTCCCCTCCAAAGAGAACTGTGGACCAGGCAAATCTCAGGCCATTCACCTGCTGTCAGTAATTCTGACAGCCCCACTAACCCATCCACTAAGTGCAGGTCCCTATGATTATCCAATATTGGACCTCAACTGAGACTTTTGAGGCCATGTGTGCACACACTGAAAATCAACTCAAAAGCTTATATTCTGCAAAAAAGGAAAGAGCAGATCAGACTCCTAGCTTAAATCAACAGCAGATGTTCAAAGACACCTATACCCCAATACAGGTTTCTTACCTCTGTCCAAGTTAGGCTGTTCTTGGCTGTCCACAGAGTAAAGTGGCTGATGTTCTCCTATAACAAAATTTATTTATTTTAAAAAGTATATATTAATGACCTGGAAAAAACAACTACACTCTGTAAAACAACTCAGGTCTGAAAGAAAACTTACTCCTTTGCCTCTCCAATAAAAGACTACACTGCCACAGAAAGAAAAAAATTCACAAGCCTAGAGCAAATTAAAGCAATAGTCTGATTTCCACACGTGTGACACTCCAGATCTCTTACCTGAGCCATGCACTGGACTGTTCTTCTGAGTAGCTCTTCTTATTCCAAGTTTAGTTCTACCTGCACCAAAACAAATAGAATGCCTGAAGAAATTACTCAGAAAGACAGTTTTGTGCCTTTGGAAACTAGCTGACAGACTCTATGCATTCCATCTCCTTCACCCCGCCCCAAATGAAAAAAACAAAAATTCACTGAGCACATTCAACTGAATACTTCACTTGGGGAAAAAAGGAAGAATGAAATATTATTTTGGGGCAAAGACAATCAGTGAGAGATCAACAAAATGAGCTTCCTCCAACAACAACAAATCAGAACACATCTAACCAAATCTAAAGCACAGCTTAGCAATTCATGATTCTGAGTCTTATACTTAAAATCAGCAAATAATATCTTCTGTTTGATTGTACCTGTGCAGTGCTTATCCTACTGTGGTATAACAAGTTTATTTTCTAGCACGGTCAAACCCTTGCTGTTTCAAGGGAAGCAGCAGAATTGTTTTGAGTCTAACTGATGGCCAGTTATGAGTGACATTCTCCGTGTGCTGACACCAAGCATAGTGTTGTTCAACATCACCAACACAGACAAGGGCTCAGAAGGCACCCTCAGAAAGTCTGCAGATGACATAAAACTTGGGAGAGTAGGGAATATGCTGGAAGGCAGGACTGCCACTCAGAGGGACTTCAACAACCTGTAGGAATGTGCTGGCAGAAAAGACGTGATGTTCTAAGGCAAAATGTAAAGTTTTGCATCTCTGAAATCATGTACCGGAGCAGTACAGGCTGAGCTCTGCCTGACTAGAAAACAGCTTTGCAGAAAAGGACGTAGAAGCCCTGGTGGATGATAAGTTGAACACCAGTCAGAAATATGCCCTTGCAGCAGAAGCCTACCAGATACTGGTCTGTGTTAGTAGAAGCATAGTCAGCACATCAATAGAAATAATTCTTCCCCACTAATCAGCATTTGTGACACCACATGTGGAGTACTGTGTTCAATTTTGGGCTAGAGAGATGAAGAAAACACCGGCATTCTGAAGCTAATCCAGCAAATGTCCACCAAGACAATTAGGGCGCAGAGCTGTGCAAGGAGGTGCTGAGAGAATTTGGTTTGTTCAACCTGAAGAAACAGAAGACTAAGGGGATAGCTAATTGCAGTCTACAATTAACTTACAGAGAAAATAAAGAAAACTCCTCTCAGAAGTGCAGAACAAAACGACAGGAGACAATTGCTGCAAGTTGCAAAAGGGAAATCCCTAATAGGAATAAGGAAAATATCCTTCTGCACAAGGGTGATTCAGCTGAAAGAGACTGGGGAATTTCCATCCTTGGAAATATTCAAAATTTGACTGGACAAGGCCCTGAGCAACCTGATCTAGCTTTGAAGTTGGTCCTGCTTTGAGCAACAAGTTGGATGAAACCTCCAGAGACTCCTTCCCACCTAGTTTATTTCATGATTCCATGCCAACAGAAACTAAATGGAGAATGATCAGGAAAGTATAAGGTCCACAGGCAATCTACATCTATGTATGCTCTGATCAGAGCCTCCCTCCAGGATATCATCAACCAGTCCCTACCAGATAGGAGATGCATCCCATGCTCTTCACCCTGCGGTCACCCTCAAATGGTGACCCCACCGGGAAGCCAACAGGAATTTTCCATGAAAAGCACCCTTAGGATGAAGTGATATATTCCTTGTTGTGACTCTCTCAAACACAAAGAGAAGAGATGGCGTGCACCTCTTTTTCAAACCAGAATATAATCTGACATATTAACCTAAAAAGGTGGCAGCAAGAGATACAAAGTGATAGCCTGCAATTACCATTTCCAAATAAGCTGTCAGATTTACTAAAAAGACACGAGTTCAGTGCAGGGATGGATCAAGAAACAAATCTAGAACTCCAAGATGATGGCAACAGGCTGACAGGAGGCACAGAAGTCCCTATGTATCAGCTGAGCACACCAAATTGTTGGATTAGACTCAGGACAAGGTATTCAACAGGCACTGGTAAGAGCCTGTCCCAGCAATAAATCTGATCTCCAGGGCAGCTTTATGATGGTCTCAAAAAAGGCAGTGAAAGCACACTCAGGTAAGAATGGGAGAGGCCATAGATACTTGGTGAGCAGAAATACACTTGTAGTGGTTTGGAACCCAGCTAGCATCAAAACACCACACAGCACCTTGCTCACCCTACACCCTCCTGGGGATGGGGAAGAGAATTCAACAGGTAAAGGGGAAAAGCGTTGAGATAAGAACAATAACTAAACTACA
>NW_010146637.1:0-370 GCF_000699245.1 Pterocles gutturalis
CCCCCTTGTTCCCTGCTGACCCGCGTCCGCGACACTTTTCCAAAGCGTCTCCCATCCCTGCAGCAGGAGCCCTCGAGGCCAGGCCTCAGCAGGATGGGGGAGAGAGATCCCGGCGTGACCAGCCTGGCCTCGTGGTCAGAGCAAAAGGAGGAGGAGAAAGGCGCTGGGGCAGCCCCAGCACGACAGCCTGATGAGGTGGAGGAGACTCAGCCACTGCCAGAGGGTGAGTGGCTGAGCTGGGCCACAGGGCTAGTGGCTGCAGCTGGCTTGGCTCCATGCCATCCCATCCCTTGTGGACATTGTCAGGGAAGCAGAAGAAGAGGGGATGGGGCTGTTTCCCGCGGCCAGGCTCTGGCCATGGTTCATCCAT
>NW_010146638.1:0-46631 GCF_000699245.1 Pterocles gutturalis
TATATATATATTTGATGTTAACTGCAGTAGTTTTCTGGATTTTGGTCATTCAATGCTGGTGTCGTGGTTTAGGCCCAGCTACCAGCTGAGCACCACATGGCTGCTTGCTCACTCCTTCTTCCCCCAGTGGGATGGGGAGGAGAATTGGAAGGAAAAAGATAAAACCTCATGGTTTGAGACAAGGAGAAGGAGCGATCATTCACCTTCACCTCTTTTGTCAAAGAAGATGGTGGTTCACCTTGGCCAACCACAACTCAGAGGTTGATATGGCAATACTACTTAGTGTGGGCCTGACCAAAATATTGTCTCGAGTGTTCTAGCTAAAAACTGCTCTCTTCACCTTTCTTGCTCTTGAATGTTTGGAAAGGAAAAGTGTTCTTCCCGTTCACCTATGGATATAGCATAATTTGGTCTCTTGCTGGCTAGCTGAGCACTTCAGGTATTCTGTATAAAGTAGTGGCTGCGTGATGTCTTTCTTTTCCCCAGACTTCCTAATCAAACAGATTTCCATATTAACTCAAAACGTGGTATCCGTTCATAAGTGTGCAGTAGTTTTCTGTATGGAAAAGTCTGTGTTATAGCATGTTGGTATTTGAGGTGCCATCGCTGGTGCCTGTTGGATGAATCTGAAGTGCAGAACTAAGTGTCCTGTATTCTGGAAAGGAGTACTAGAGAGAAAGGAACTAAACAAGTCAGCTAAAGGAAATTAGGACTTTTAGTTGTTGACTTGTTTGCCTTTATCTGTAAAATGAAAGTTACACCACTCCCTCATCTCATTGAAGCAGTTTTGAATATTTATGAATAACTTTACTGTGCTTAACGTAATTAAAACCTTAGTAAGGGAAGCTGAAAATGTAGTATTCCAGGTTGGTCAAAGGAGTAAGACATGGAGACTTAGGATCACTGATTAATGATGAGAAAACGATATCATGCAGTCTGGTCTCTAGAAAGTTAAATCAGCGGTCATGTAATTAGAGACTGCGTTATAGTGCATATGTAGGGGAATAATGTGAAGCTCTGCAGGCAGTCTCATTTCAGTATTTATGAACTTTAAGGACTTGTGCGTGTAATGTTACTGGCTTTTAACTTAAGTTGTATTTGAAAGGGAGAGACAGTAGAAGAGCTTCCTTGTGTCTAAAAATAGGTTGGTCCCAGCAACGAACTGAGAAGACTGGCTTTTCTGTATTGTTGGAAGGATTGCTTTGTTCAACTAGAATGCCTTTCATCTTCAGATCCCAGTATGAAACCAGTAGGTAAAGCACAATCTCTGCACTATCTGCTTTTTCTTTGTCTCCAGAGAGGGGGCTTTTTTGGATTATTAGTTTTCCACTGTTGCCTGGATAGATGAAGTTAAGCATGATACGTTACAGATTTCTGTTGTATTTTTTTATCCCTTTGGTAAAAAAGGGGTGGAGGAGGAGAGCTGCTGAGATCCTCCATGGGATGGCATTTGTTGAGTCAGTTACTTGGCTGTTAGAAATATGGGATCTTATCAGTACACGTTCTGAAGCTAATGGGAAAAGCTGTCTTTAGGTTCAGTTCTAATTTGTGTTGCAATGTGTCTTATCAATAGACTTCCTCTTAAATATAAAAATGGTGTATTAACATTTTGGAGGGATCTCCTAACTTGCACAGGGCATGCCTTTCCTGTCCTCATCCTCTCATTTTCTGTACTTCCTTTCCCATCCTTAATTTTTTTACTCAAGTGTTGGTTTAAGTTCTTTATTTAATAAACATTTTAGTCAAATAAATTAAAATGCTGATCAGCATAAAAGTTTCTATGGCTCTGTGGCATCACTGCTGCTTCACCTTTGGACAAAACACAACAAAATCAAGCTTTTGATGCTTCTGGAAGGGACCAGTTGAACAGACCAATATCTGTCACTTTATCAAAGGAATTGCTGAGCTCCCTGAGGAGATGTGTTGTTATTTAGTTGATGTGGGAGGTATGTGTCTGGGTGTGGAGTGCTGGTGCTATGGAGGCCTCTTCAGAGGCTCTTGTTCTAGTCTCAGACAGACTACTTGTCCAAAACCTTTCCCTGTTCTGTATGTGGAAACAAATGAGGTTTCAAGGGGTTTAAATAAGTAATGGTTGGGGGTAGTAGTAAATGCAAGGCAATAGGGATCAGCTAATGTTTGGAGAGGTAATGAGGCGGAATTGTCTTTGCTGGGATAAACTACTTGCTGGATATAGCAAAAAAAAAAAAAAAACCAAACCCAAAAGATCACTTTAACAATTTGTTTGGCAAATGCTACAGGAAAGAAATTGGGGGGGTTAATCCACACCCTTAAAATGTGGAGTGTTAAGCTAACAGTTTTAGAAGTTTAAAGGTTTCTTTCTTTCTTATATTTCACATTTTGGAAGCTTTATCAGGATAGGGTATAAAGAAAAGTTACTCTTACTAGAAAACTTTGGAAAAAGCTATTAATTTTATGAAGAATAGAAGATAAAAATTGAAGACTGGAGAAGTAGAAAACCCTTAACTGAACCTGTAAAGTAATTAACTATGTCAGGGATAACCACTTGTAGCGGAGACATAAGGTGGGGAGAGTTTGGCTTGTATTTGCAGTCGCAGTGGTAGCACAGGTACTTAAATGGAGCTACAGCTAAACATAATTTTTCATCTGCCAAATACAAAACAGCCATATGAGAAGAATTTTGTTGCTCAAAGTAATCTGTAGAGTTGTAAAACTCTTGAGAAAGGAATTCAAGAAATTGCACTGAAGTTAAAAGACAAAACTTCATTTCTCAACTAGAACATTCGGATTTACAAGCAAATCTTTTTGTATTATGACCTCTGTGTAGGAGTAAATATAAAAAAAAATTAACATGTTGGTAAACTGGCTGGAAACAGATAGAACTATGTTCTGTTTTATTTTATAAAGTCCAAATATCTTTAAGTTGCTCAGACTAATTTTTCTTTTGACTCTGTATTTTGGTTGATACAATCTCAAAGGATTAAAATTGAGAAAATATATTAGCATTATATATGTTATCATAATTTCATTTGTGTATGCAGTAAAACAAGGCTCAGTAATTCAGCTTTGAGTTCTTATTTACTGGGCTAACTTAGGTGTAAAAATCTCATCTAAAGAGAAGAAGAGCTAACTTTAGTAGCCTTTTTAGTTGAAGCTTTGTTAATGCAATATGGTACATAAAGAAGTATCATTAAAATTATCATTTAGGGGAGACGTAATGGGAGAATAATCTGTCTATGGTTATGTAAAGCAAGTAGTTTAGTACACTGCGTGTTCCAAAATGTCAGCTGCATTTTTGGAAAAATCTAAAATTTGTGTTGGGGATGACTTGATGGATGATGACCTCTTTGAAGATAAACTCGGCTGGGATCCTTTGCCTTTCTCCTCTTGATGTGATATCTTTCTTTAAAGGGACATTTTGGGTGGGAGAAGATAGTCAATTATTGTAGAAGGCTTTAAGTGTATCTTATATAAAAGATTTTTAGTTTTTTTCTGCTCTTGTTCTTGAAGTTCATTGGCCTGATAAGCCATGATGTTTTAGAAGTGGCCATTACCATCTGTCCAGTACTTCTAAGACATAAACCTGCTTAACTGTCTGTGAAGTCACCTTGATGTAACAGAAAGTACCAATTTAGAAGCAGCAGTAAATTATTTCAGGTGAATGACTGACAGATTTAAAGTCATTAGATACAGCTTGAGAAAACATACCAAGCTAAAGCCAATGAAATGGGGTTTGTACCAGAAACTGTAAGGTGAGTTTTACATGGCAGTACGTGGATAGTCCTGGCCCTTACTGGGCTGGCTAGATAAAGGGCTGCTCCTAGGTTTCCTGACCTGCAGGGTGCTGAGGCTCCCTGGCACTACACAGGGTGGGGATTGAAAATTAGGCAGGTCTCCTAATCTGAGCAGCCTGTCAGAAGTCCTTATGCTCAATGATCACTCTCTAACACATTTCACAAATTAAAACTTGGCTTTATTTTTGTGTAATGAGCAAGTTATGCTTTAAGACAGGAGGCATGTGTTTTATTTCCTTTGCAGGGATGGGAAGCAGTCATTGCTCAGGTAGCTGCAGGGCTGCTGCAGTTCAGTCAGGATGTTGATGGTCATTTTATGTGGTTGGGTCAGCCTGTTACTGTCCTCTCAGCTAGGAACATTTTTAAGGGAGGCTGGATTTGTAACTCCCTATCAAGACAGATGATTTTATTTAATGGAGCAAGTGTAAGATATGGACATTGATCAGCAAATGAAGGGAGGTGGTCAGTGTGTGCTGGGGTAGTCTGGAAGCGCCACTCCCTTCCTTCCCTAGAGAGACCAGGTGAATCCCATTGCCTCAGTTTGTGCTTTGCTGAACCTGTGGTTATGCTGTAATTGTTAGTTTGGTACCTTGCCTGAATGTTTGCATTCTACAAATTGTCTATTTACTGGCTGATTGGTCTTTTTTCAACATGTTGAATATTAGCTAATGATGAGCTGCGACAGTCAAACCACGAGCTCAAGCGAAAGAACGTACTGGTTTTGTTCCTTTGCTTCGTTAGGTAGGAGAGAGAAGAAGATCTCTGTTATTTCTCCAATTTGTGCACATGTAACTTTCAAGAAAGGCATTTTAACTTGAAGTCCCCTCTGTTTAAGATGGTCGGTTATTTTCATTAGAGTAAGGTTTAGGCCTGTACCAACTCTGCGGTGACCTGTGGTGCCTCTTCATGTCCTCTGTCTTAACCGATCGCACAGTATTTGGGATTTGCTGGTGTCCCTTATTGCTCGTGTCCCCTACCAGCCAGCTGGAAAAGGGATGCGTGTAGCTGGTGTCGAATTGTACATGTCCTCAGAGAGCAGCCAGCAGCTACAGAGAGCCAAGAGGAGGATGGCACTAATGTGGCACTCTGCCTTTTATGTGCCTCCTTGTTTTAATGCAGCTCGATAGAGAGGGAAGTGGAGCTGGCCAAGACCGCAGGGATTCCTTTTCAAATGTAACCAAGCTAAAAATTGGCTTTGGCTCTGTAGCAGACATGGAACATTTCATACAAATTGGATTTTTTTTGTAAAGTCATGATGAGATATTTGGAATTATTAAGGTTTATATTCTAACTCATGTTTAGAGCAGATGTTAACAATAACAATGATTGTTCAGAACGAGTTTCTGAAGTATGTGTGGCATTTATTCTTATTGTCTTTAATATTTTAAAAGAAAATCAATGACATGCTTTTGAAATACATGCTGATTTGTAATCATGACAACGCTGATGGCAATGCTGATTTGTAAAATACGGTTCCTTCTGATGTGTTTTTATGTTAAGCTCCTCTGTACAGTGTTCAAAGACTCAAGTTGAATTTAAACAAAAGACTTCTGTGCGTAGTTTATTTTAGGGGCAATGTTACATATGTAGATTGAATTTCTAAGGAATATTTTTTAATAACTTATTGTATTTAAATAGCATTTCACACAGAACCTTGCATCAGCTGCAAAGAGAATTTAGGAAACCAAACATTTTACAAATCTGGGGAAGATTGTAACCAGTTAGTGGTGTATTTGCAGAGGCCATTTGAGCCAGTGCTGTGTTTACCCCCACAAAACAAATTAAGTGCATTTTTTTTAAGCAGGAGAGAAGGGAGGCAATGTCTGACTTGTCGTAACATTTAATTATTTAATTGGAAAAGCCAGCTGTCAAACTTCATGTTGCTAAAATGTTGAGCAGTATAGCTCTGCAGAAACAAATCGGAGCATGTATTTAACCCTCCCAACTGAAAGTTTGGGAAACACAAAAATAGGGTGATACAAGGAAGACTGGAGACACCATCTTGCCAAAGTTGTCTATTTTTATGTAGAGATAATTATTTACTGTTCATCTGGAAGTTTAAATATAAGCTGCTAATGTAGACTTAAGAACTGCAAAGAAATTTAATTTAAACACTTGAATAATAGGTTTTATTTCCTTTAAGCAATGTAATAAATTTGCAACATATGTTGTCTGATGCAGGGATGGTAAATGAGGTTTGCAGAAGTGTGTGCGGGCAACACAGCACTGTACTTAGAAGTGGGGTGTCATACACATTTTTTCTGAAGGGTAGAATTTTGTTTGTACTGCAGGATGATCATGCTAATACCTAACCAAAATGGAGATGTTACAAGGAACGTACCTTGATATGTACGAGGAGAGACTTGGGGTTCCCAAAAAAACTGTACGTATTAAATGAAGACATGCTTTAGAAATTATTTTAGTTTTCTTCTGTACAGACCTTATACATGCTTAAATTTTTAAATACTGTCAGGGATTTAGGATGGATAATCAACGCACTATTGCAAAAAACTTCTGTTTCTTCGTGTTTGATTTGGTACTTTGGAAAAAGGGCTGCAGTAGCCTTGCTTTCTGTTATTAAGCTGTGTTTAAATAGAAGATCTATGGCGGCTTTTTCTTCATTTAGATTTTCTCCTCAGTCTACTAAGTTTGCAGGTTGAATCCAGGGAACTGGAAAAAGTAGTTTCACATGGAAAGTCTCATAGTTTTAGGATTCCTGTGTTATGATAATTATCACAGACAGTTATTCCTTTGGCCTTTATGTGAAGACTGTTAAGGGATCCAGAGAAAACTTCCATCAAATCCATTAGGAGGGAGGATTTGAGTTGCCTGTAGAGGAGACAAAGAGTGCTTTGAAAGGTGTGTGGCAGTATGTGGTTTGCTAGTTTCTTTTCTTGTACTCCAGGTCTCATAAATAATGGTAAAGACTGTTTAATCTTTGTTACCACCAACTTAAAGCATTCAGGATGGTTAAGGGGAGGCCTTCCAAGCTCATGTTTAAAGAAAAGAAAAATGTCAAGTTTGGAGATAATTTCAGTTTAACTTTCAGATTTTGAAAATGCAGCACTACCTTTTTGGCTTCTCTTTTTTTTTTTTTTTTTTTTTTTGTGTAACTAGAAGAGTTTTCAATTTATTTGTGAATACATCAGAGTTTATATTTAAGTAACTGTAAAGCATAGCATTTTGATATAAATACTGAAATTAGAAGACTGAAAGTCACAGAAATTGCAATAATGTGACCAAGTTATGGAAGCACATTAAAATTGGTATAGGTATGATTATTCATATGCCAGTTCTGTGTAAATATTGCAGAGCTGCAGAACTTGTGCTTATGTGATCTGCTCCTTCTTTGATATTGAGGAGATCTCACTTTTGTGCAGTGCAGCGACATTAAGGGTAACACCAATGTAACCATTCTGATTTGTCAAATCCCAAATTTCAAAGTACCTTCTGAGAGTTTGCTACCAGTACAGAGAATACTGAAAATATATTTCTTTAACTGGAATTACCTACAGATAGCTGTAAACAACAGTTTGTTGGATTGGAAGGATTTTTAATTCATTTGGGAATAAACCTTCCCAGGCTCTTTGTATTTATTCTTTTATTCTGTCTCCTCCACAGTTCATAACAGATACAGATGATGAAGTAGGATCAGTGTGACTTGAGAAAAGTTAATCTGTTGGGAAATGTGGGAAGACCTTAAATAGCGTTGGAAGGAAAAAGAGGGCAAAGAGATATTTTTATGTAATTAGCTGTCAACTCTTTAAATAAACTTTTTTAAAAAAGCTTAAAGAAAAGAATTATTTACTCCTTAAGCACTTAATTTAATATAAAGGAAGAAGTCTCTCAAACTGAAATTCTTCACTATAGTAGTCTTATTCTGAAGATCATACATAGCTTGTATTAACAATGTTAGGTTTTAAAAATGTAATTATTTTACTTTACAGAATGTATGGAAATATATAAAATAGAATTGAAGTATAAGTTCCCAGTCCAGGAATTTAGTAATTTTTGGCTGTCATAATGAAGTTCAAGACAAAGTATTATTTGCTTAGAAAAACAGTAAATTATGTTCAGTATAAGCAACTGTGATGTATATGTTTGGTGATTCAAAAGGGCTTTCCCAAAGCTGAAAAAAATAACAAACATAGCAACAATAGTCTCATATAACAAGTAGGGGAAAGGAGGAGTACCAATTAATACAAATTACAGCTTCAAGTAGTCAGAAGAGTAATGGTAAATAATGGCCTGAAGTTACCAGGAATTATACAAGTACTTTAAGAATCATCTAAATCTTTGTAGCTGGTAAGTCAATGGAAACCTCCTAATGGAAGGGATAAATTGTTCATCCGTCAATGTTTTCAGTTTAAAACTTGATGCCTTTCTGGAAGAAGTGATTTTCTGCATCGCGGGTTTAATGGGCTCTTTAGAAACAACATCAAATGCAGGCTTTCAGGCAGTGCAGGGACAGAGTTACAAGCCAGCTCTGTTTAAGGCAGCAAATTTTGGACAGAATGTGTCATAGGATACATCAGTATTTCTATGCTATACTTTCCAAAACGGTGTCTGGGGTCACATCAAATCCTGAACCTCAGCCGTCCTACAAAGAGTGGAGAGAGTTGAGTGAATGAAGAGAAAAACCGGTATGTCGACAAAACTTGGACAGTTAGGAGAAACATGGGGCGTTTGTTGCTTACAACAGAATTTGTTTCACTTTGAGCTAAAGTCAGTGGGTTGAAGAGTGTTTACCTTATAGGAAAACTGAATGCATTTGACAACAGCATGTATATTAGCTTAACATCAGCGTTGTCATGCCGTGTGCAGATTTTGTACCTACACTAATATACATTCAGGGCTTTTTTTCAGGACAGTATTTCTGTGTCAGCACCAATTTACACCAATGTGCTGAGGGGAACAGTTACAAAGCTGAGGGCCGTGTTAATGCAGTTGCAGTTCACAGAGGGTTTACTGTGCCTTTGTGTTTCTTGTGAGAGTAGTTGATCTGTTTGATTCTATCTAAATAAGGTACAATCTCATACAAGGGCCAAGAAAAGCCAACTCTGTTAGCGGCGGGCCTTCAGGTGCAAGCTGTCCTACCAAGGTGACAAGAAGTGGTGGGGTTTCAGTTTATTTGAGTATGCTGTTCGAGGAGTTGTCTCCCATCAGGCCTTGCTGGAGTCTGAATCAGAGAACTCTGAAGCAGCATGACTGAATTCTGCTTTCCAAATATATCTCAACCAGTTTAGTAGCAGGAATAGTTAAGAGAGAGAATTAAAGACCCGTAAGCCTTTCATTGGCCTTTCTGATTCTTAACTCTTGGCTCCAAAGCAGTGCTTTCCCATAATAATGCACTATGATTGAACCGTGTAATTAAAATACCTTTTATCTAAATGAGAAAGTTGTACTTCTTGTAAGTTGTTCTTGAGAATTTATTTGTGGAACATAATTATTCTGTGCATTCCCTGTTAATGTAAGTAGGTGGTTGTTAATTTGCTTATGAAGTCTCAAAGGCAGGAGGTCCTTATGCAGAAGGAGCTTACATGCTCCTTAAAGTTTTAGAAGTTAAAGTTGCTCAAGAAGTGCATGGTCTCAGCCCTATGGAAAAGCTTACTATCTCCTACAAAAGAGTTTCTGGTACCTAGTCCTTTCTTGTTGTTAGTGATTTTATCTGAGCAGTTTTACTATCCTTAGGAGGCAGGTTTTGGAAGAAATCTGTCTGGAAATCATGGAAGTAACTTTCATGGATTAAACTTTTAGTGGGATTAACCTGGCTGGAATGAGGACTGTTTCAATTATTTCAAAGAAAATACTGACATCATGGCATGTATCACGTCTTAAAAACAGAGGACTAAAAACTGCTTTAGGTTGGGAAAACCTTGGCTATATCTATATTAGCAAGTAATCTGCAGTGGGAATGGATCCATAGAAGAAAAACAGTGGGTGCTGAGGACTTGGTGGTGACAGCCTGTATTTTTTTCAGAGGTAATACTCTGAGCGGAATCTACTGTGATTCTAGGGAATGTTGGAATGGTAAATCACTGTTGGAGCACATCTTCCATTTTAGTTTTATCAAAAAGTAGTGCAGTTCATATACTTTAAGACTGCTCCAAAATGAAAAAGTATGTACAAGAATATGCTTCTTATTAAACTGGGTCATACATAGAGCTACTTGATTAAAATCATTATGTAGAAGTATATATTTTCATATATGGCATGAGCACTTCACTGAAAGCTATGAGCAGATCTGAGACAGTTAATAGTATAAAATAGAAACAATCCCTCTTTAATGGTGAAGGAAAATGTTCGTTTTCATTGGCTGGGATAAAAGAATGGATTGTTTCTTTTGTGTTTATATCACAAGTGGAAAAAATTACCATCCTTAACTTTTCCAAATACTTGAGAGTAAAAAACAAAACAAACCTTATATAAACTTGTTTTCCATAGATATGGAGACTGGTAAATTGTGGTACAAGTCCAAGAGGTACTTCAGATGTTGTTTTACAAAATGACTACAAAGTTCTCATAACATTTGGAGAGGCCAAGGGCTTTAGGAAAACTCGTATGATAACAGAATAGAATTGCTATTAAAATGCTGTTTAAAGTAGAAAGGATGTGTATTTTGAAATAGAGAACTACTTTGAAGAAGCAACTTTCTGCATATAATCCTCAAAGTTTACCATTTTGAGGCGGTGTCTACCAAATACAAAAAAGAGGGGGAAGATTTCCCCATTAAATCACCTGTAAACAGATTCAATCTGTGTTACAACAGCATAGTAATCATCAACTTGTTACTTTCGAATTTCCTCTTCTTTCTGTGGTGAACACAAAACACAATTGCTGAGAAACCATTCATTTGAGTAGTTTAAATGCTCCTAGTTTCTGTGGTATAGTGAAATGTGTTCAGTTTGTTGTACGGAACCAACTAATAATATGTCAACAGTGCAGGTGGATTAGAGGAGCAGAACTTTGACTAGACCTCCCTGGACCTAAGTTCGGGTAGTTTTTCTATGGTAAAATACTGAGAGGTGAGCAGGTTATCCTTTCAATGTAAGCCTCTTACTGCCTGGCATTTCTAACCCTTCTTCATCTGTCATGCTTAAAAACAAACCAAACCAAGCCTCTTGGATAAACAACTGCATTTGAAAGCAAAGTGGAAAATCCTTTCCTGTCTGTCCTGAAATACCTAGTTCTACTTTGTGTACTCCTTCTGCAACTCTCCTTGCCTCTGACAATGGAATTACAATAATGAGAGACTTTGCTGCATTTGAGCTGATAGTTTTTGTAAAAATTAAGCACTTCTGTACAGTAAAGGACAGTCTGGAGCTGGGCAACTTGTGGGAAAACTTGCCCAAGATTTGCTGGAGTAACCGAGTTTGACACCTTGCTTAAGTCTTAGCTCCCACCTAAAAGCTGGGGCAACTCTTAATGGCATAAGGTCTAATTAACATCAGCAGGTGGAATATAGTTTTCTGCATTATTTTACAGAGAGGTAGTCACATATTGCTGGAAATTTCATTTGCCAGTTAAGGAGCACAGTAATGTCGGGCCAGGCTGGCCATGGGGAGCTCCTCACTGAGCTCCCTTGCGGAAAGGAAGCATAGGAAAGGGGGAAGTGGGGATGGATGGTGCTGGAGGAATGTAGAAACATTGAGCATGTAGGTGTGGGATTAAGAAAGGCAAAGCTCAGGCAGAATGGAGGCTGGGGAGGTTATGGAAGCTGATGGGAAGGGCTTCTAAAGGTACAGGACAGTGGCAGCAGAGGGGAGCGTGATGAAATGTCATATACCAGTTCAGATCCCATAAACTTAAGACATGTGGATCAGTTTTGTTTTCTACACTAACGCTTTTATGCTAAAATGTATTAATTAGAGCAATATGAAATGTGAAGCATAGTACCCTCTGTAGGAATTATGGCTTCAAGCTTGTTCTAGCAGTGCTGCACTGAGCAAGTGTCTCATTTGTGCCACAGGCTGTCTACTTTTACACTCTGGCTGAAATAACCGGGAGGTGCAAACTCCAGCTTGTCACTGCACGAGAGATAAATGTTAACATAGCATTCTTCTGGCTCACTCAACTCTTTTGTTACAATAAAGAGCACAGAGGAACATTTATCTTGCAAAAAAAAAAAAATTCATCTAGGATTAGTTGCCTTTTCAAAAGGCTGGTCAGCTGCTTCAAGTAGAGTACCATAAAAATGTTTTGGAAAAAAAAAATAGATATTCCATGAAGTTGTGACGCATGAAAAATCTAAAGGATAAGTAAAAATACATGGCAAATGGCGTTTGTTATTTGTTCTGTGCATGCAGCAGTCATATATTTGTGTATTAGCACCTTTTCTTTTCTGCAGTAGGCAAGTGGCTGTTTGAAGTCAGGATACTAAAGGAATTAAAATGATTCCAGAAGAATATCAAGGGAGTGAGAGGGCTTCAGGAGGAGGACACGATACCAGTCACAAATCAAGCCTAGCAAAAGTCCCTCCAGATCCTGGCAACAAGAGTTTTCAGGGAACACCCAAGAGGGATGTGTGACAGTGATGTCATGTTCATCCAGAAGGTTGGACAAACACCAGAACATTTACAAAATAGTGGAAGTGACAGAAAATAAACCAAAATCCCCTTTCTTAGCAGGTAGTGAAATGTCAGATGCTATCTCAGATTTTTAAAATCAAATTCAGGTAGGATAGCTGTGTGTCATTACTCTTTTTTTTTTTAATCTCATTGACAGGGTCACTTTAATTTTAGACACTGCACTGTTTTGGTGGGGAATACATTAACACCTGATCATAACGGAAAGCAAAGCATGCTCAGATAACAAGTCATGCCTGTCAACCTTGATAGGTTTTCATCAAAAAATGCAGCAGCCTTTTCATTTGCAACTCTCTGTTTTCCTGTTGCCCAATTCTTGTCAGCAAAGTATTTGAGAGATTAAAGGAACTTTTCTTCATGCTGATCTCACCAAGAGTAATTTTACCAAGTCACTCCCTTGTTCAGAGTCATTTGCTGACTTTATTCCTTCTGTATCATGTTCAAACTCCTCACCTTCAAAGCGCAGAAAGAGTTTGCTTTTGGCAATCTCGTTTCTCATTTATTCTTTCCAATTTTTTTTCCATCTGTCTTCTTACCTGGAATTCCCTCCTTTTCTTGGTGAAACAAGTAAGCGTGTTCATTTTCACATCACAGTGAGGGAAGCTTGTTTATGTTTGTTTTCAAACTGTAAAAACCTTTAGAACAATACAGAGCAGTACTTTCAAATTTTTGCGTTGTTGATAAACCCTCTGGAGCTTTTGATACTTGTGTTAAAATATTGGCTCCTTAAAGCAGGGACAGGGCCTTGTGTTCCAGTGCTTTGTTGATAAACCAGGTGTTCTGATCTTCTGCACTAAGTAGATTAACTTCTTTTTTTAAAGTTAGCAAACGGAATGTGTTTCGTAAAGTGGTGTTATAAAGAGCAGATTTGTGAGAGAAATTTTAAATGTGGACAGTAAAGTAGATCTACTTTTCCAATATTGATGGCTTATGTTTAATGCAAAAATGAAAGAAGATGCATATTCTGATTAGCCATATTAAGACTGGTAGACGAGAGGTGTTTGTTTCTTACCTTTGCTTCTCCAGCTAGCACAACCATGTATACCGCGGTAATAAAGGGACCTTCTCCACGTGTTAGCAATACCCTGTGGGGTTATGTAGACTCCTTTTTATTTCTTCTTAATGCAGTGAGGTACTGTGTTTATGTAGCTGTAAGGAAACAAAGAAAAAAGGAGACCGTATTAAACCGAAGAAAGGAGATGTTTCATAGCATTGCAAGATGTCTCCTTTCTCTGAGACTGCTGTTAATTGTGTTGTTGTATCTTCACCAACTACTGCATATGCTGCATAAATTCTAATGGGTTGTCATGAAAAATATGTCTGCCATACTGACTCTAGAGATTACAGCAAGATCTGTAGCAAATGTTTTGCTGGATTGGTATTTTTTTTTCTTCTCGATGACAGATAAAGTTGTTGCAGATTTCAAATTCTACTGGTTGCAGTACTGACACTTTATTTGTTTGTGGAAACGTATGTGAAGTCCTGTGGCATCTCTAGCTGCCTCCCATTAAGCCAATGGGAAAGAAGAATATTCTGGGTTTACGTGAGAAGTTATATTTAATCTGGACTTCAAGCTCAGGATGGCACACATCTTGCTTGGGAATTAATTATTTGGCTTTTTAAGCAGTTGCACATATGGCTTTTGACAGGGAAAGTGACTTCCAGGCAACTGTATTAAAAGGGTAAGTATGAATTTGGACAGCAGCAAAAGGATGCCAAAGATGTGTAATTTCCAGTTTATGTGGAAACTAAAATGAAGAGTGGAAAGGGAAGGCTATGCAATAGCCAGGTAAGAATGAATTTCGGGAAAGAATTTAACAGTCAGGTATGGTCTGTATTTAGGTAGTTTTCAGAAGGTGGGTTTTTTTGCCTTTTCTGTAGTCACTGTTTTGTGATTTTATGTTCATATAACAAACAAGCAAAAAAAATCCAAGTGATATTTAAGAATCTGTATAGGCACAAGAAAGTTGTCACACTTCCCGTAACAGATTTTGTGTGCAGTGATAGTTACAAAAGGCATTTACTGGGTGAGTAGGCAAAATGAGGCTGCTTGCTAAAGACAAGTACTACCTGGCTAGAAAAATAAAAGTGCAGCAGTGGATCAGTAATGTACTGCATCTGTTTTCCATTTTCCAAAGTGCTCTTTAAAAAGATAAAGTTAATACCTGTGAGGTAAGTTTGTTGCACTTTTATAGGTGTATGTAGAGAAAGTGGAAACAGCAACAATTCCCAAAGCACTTAGTGTTGACCTCACTTTGTAACTTTGGATGTCCATAGAGATTTTAATGTTGACAAATTGGATATAGTTGGGGAACACTAGATAAATTTTAAAACCTCGCCCCACACTGAGACTTCTTCAGGGATATGCAAGTAGTTAGTGGCAGTCTGGAGCAGGACTAATTAGTCCCACTACCCAGTCTCACAGTTTTACTGCTCCTCTAGATGCATGCTTCCCAAGAGGGGCAAGTGTCTCTTTTTCCTTCTTCTTGGGGTATGTAGTATTCTGGTCTTAGAAGCCATAGATGATATTACAAGAAAATAGAATGCGTTGGAAAATATATTGGTAGAAGAGTTTAAAGTGAAATGGAATGCTGTATAACAGTTTGACATGCTTAAAGAGATTAGGAGATCCACACTGCTGCACAAGGGCACTGGGACAAGAAAAATTAGGTTTATGGAGACATCAAATGCCAGTGAGTAGTAATATACCAAGAGAAAACCAACAGGGATAGTAGCATTTTCAGGCTGACCAGTGATGTTCATGTAACAGCTTGTAAGAACAGATCTGAACTGTTTTATATAAACATCTTAGTTCTACATAGTGCACATAGCAATTCTATTGTGTTATCATACAAGGTTTTTTTATATTCTTAAAAGGATCTGATTTTTTCAAAGCAAAATGGTTTTGTAGTAAACAATTAAAATCAAAAGATTTTTAAAGACTCACAATGAGGTTATTTGATCTGCTTTGTATTTTCTTTTCAAAATCAATGAGAATACAGACCCAAATTCTCTTCTACATCTTGGAAGTTACCTTCTCAGTATCTCCTGTGCAGAGCAGTTTCCTCTCGCTTCTTTTTTTTTTTTTGCCCATGGAAAGAAGCAATCTTTAACCTATCAAGTGCTTACAGTAAGAGTATCTGGGGACATGCAATGTGCAGGATATCATTATTTTCTCCTCTTCATTTTTTCCTATTTTTTACTTACTTGTTTGGTTATTTTTAGAGCTTAGTTTAGTGGAAAGTGTTCAAAATTTTCTTCACTTAGCAAACCTCAGAAAAGTAAGTAGCTGAGAACGTTGCATTTTGGATAGGCAAAGGAAAGAAGGTGGCATTCTGAAAACACTTTTTTTTTTGTTTGAAAAAAGTTTTCAGAAACACAGGTATCGCACAGAAAGGAACTGGGCTAAGAGCCTTTGGAAAGCTTTGTAAATGTCCCTTTCAAACCTTCCATATTATTAGTCTGATTGCTTAGGCCTGAAGGCAACATTTTAAAATTCTTTTCATTCTTCTGTATTCCAGCTTTTAATTTCAAAACAACTTTGTGGTAGAGAGTTGCTCATACTTATATTAAACCACCTTATATTTATTTCTGGACATGAGACAAGAAAACATGACAAAATGTTTTCTTATAAAAGCTGTTAAGACAGAGGAAGCAAAAAGGACTTTCATAACTGGCTACTTTAAGTAGGTCATCTGTAGTTTACCTCAAAAGAACTCATAAAAATTGTTTACATGAGGAGAGGAGCTAGCCTTCTCTTGCAAAATACAATGTTTCTCTGAGCCTGTGAAGTGCAGGTCTTCTGCAAGTTACTAAGAGCAAAGTTAACTGATGAAGTCCTCAGAAGAGTCAGGAAAAGGGCACTAGGAGTGCTTGGCATTTCAGCCTGCAGTAGATTGATGAAACCTGGAAATTAATGAAGACTATTCTGATATGTCACACGCTTTTACATCAAGAACTAGAACTGGTGTTAGTTATAATGTATAAGCATTAGAGAAAATTCTATAATAGTTATGTAGTAGCAGCGAAACTGCGCAGGTCTACTGCGTAAATTAACCTGATGGTCAAATTAATAATTGTAAAAATATCATCCCATTTATTCATTTATCAGGAACCAAAAATTTTTACTGATTGCAGTTGTTCAGCTTTTCCAAAAGTATAACAAATATGTTGGCTTGATTATGTTTTTTGTATCCTGCATCCTGTTTTTTTCCTACAGTAATCTTTCTTCAAAATGATTATTCTTATGTAGGTCACTGTGAAGTTACACACAGATGTGTTTCAAACCTGGTCTCTTTAGTCAGGGTAACCTGGCTAGCTAGTTTCCTCTCAATGCACAGCTTCTCCTACTTTTATTAAAATCAAAAACTGCACCGAGCTGTGACTAACCATATTTGAATATAGCATTTCAAAACAACTACAAATTTTTTACTGTTTTAAGTCAAATGTGTGGTTATTTATTTTATGTGTGCTGAGAACAATAAGATTTAGCACAACTATATCATTAGAAACTAGTAGAAATTACTATGCTTACCAATATTAACATTACTCACTTTGTCTAGTGAATTGTCATATTAAAAATACAGTTTCACTGTATTCAGTAGAGCAATAGTAATTCATATCAGATGATACCAAAGTTTGTTTTTATGCTTGTTACAGCATACTGGCAACCTGATATAAGCCTCCTGACATAAACTATCTTACATTTTTATCATTCAGATAGCAGTAACCTCAGAGGTGCTGTAACTAGAAATCATTTCATTGGCACTAGTGACCTCTGCAGTCTTCCAAGATGGTTCTTATAGTAGAATTATGTAAAATTGATTCCACTAACAATTTAGTGTCAGATGCCCCTTAATAATGCTTGAATTAGCCTTTCTTTGAGCAAATCTGACCTCGTTTGTATTGTTGCTTAGATGAGAAAAATAAATGCAGGGAGCCAGCTTTAAAACATTCTTCTTGGATTATGGAGGCACGGTCTTCTGGAACCGAAAAAGAAATGGGGTGACTTACTTTCAAATATTAACACCTCTGGGTTGGTGTGTTCTGCAAAACTGAGTATTTAATTTGTTCAGGTGACAGCAGTATACCTACAGCTCAATATAGGGAGCACGTTTCATTTAGAAGGAAATGCTACTGAAGGAAGCACATCTATTAATATAAGCAATTTAAGAAGGTCTTCGGTGAAATATTCGCATAAGCTTTGTGTCTCAAAATGTGTGAAAATTTAAGTGCAGGTACAGAAAGAACAAAGCAGGCTGAAACAAAGAGAATTCAACTAGACGGATCAGGTGCCTTTAAATTAAGACTTGAACCTTTGGTATTGGAGCCAGCAAGATGAAAGAGACATGGAAAAAAATACAGATGCAAAATGGGATGTTTTTACACATAGGATTGGACAGCTTGGTAAAGGCCAAAGAAGGCAAGAAAGCAAAAATACACATTAAAGAAGTAATAAAAAGGATGCAATTGAAAGATTTGAGTCAAGAAGGCAAGAATATAAAAGAGAATGGTCTAGAAGATTAAAAGAAGCAATATTCTCATTCAAAAGGTTTTAATGACTAGGGGCCTGAATAGGAAATCTCGGGTATACCTGTGCCTACTGGAGAATGCACACATAAAGAACTCGACCCAAATCTGCCTTGCAAACAAGTTGGCGGCAGCATATTAACAAACTCCTTTCCTTATGTAAAGGCAACTTTTATTGGCAACCAGGTGTGTCTTACAATGTTGGTTCTTTGGGGGGAAAAAAGTTAGACTGGTAAAACCACCTCTGTAGCACTAGACTTACTGTACTTACAATTGCTGTGTAATTGTAAATTTTTCATAGTAGTATTGCATCTTGTGTTGATTATTAAGGTGACTGATTTAGAAACTGCATGGATAGAAAATTAAAAGATAGATGAAGAAAAATAATTTTTCTGTCTTCTAAGAAAATGGCAAATAACTGATATTTATTAAAGATCTTCTTACAACATGGATCAAAACAATAGTAACTTCCAGGTTTAGACTTTCCATAAGGAAAGGCAGAAGTTATTTAAGAAAGCTTGGATAAAAACTGCTGATGAGGTGTCCGAGCAGGCCAGCTTTTCTGGGGGCTGATAGCTCCTTGGTTGTGCATGTAGACAGTTTCAGAAATCTTTTTAGTCTCTCCTACTACTGGCATAAACAGTGCTTCTGTAAAAAGAAGACTTCCTGGCCTCTTGAAGACATTCAGTGTCTGGGAACCTCAAACAGGGGAAAACTGCAGCGATATTCTGCATAAATTCAACCGGTTTACAGGGAAGCACAGGCCACATCCCAGTCTCACAGCTGGAGAACAAGGAATGCCTTGCTTGCTTGGAAAAGTGACAACCAACAGCACGGCAGCCGGGGAGGATTGGGACGACAAAGATGCGGATGACCCAGTATCTGTTCCATTCATTTCCTTGGGAGGGGATTTACTATTTTTGCTACTTTAGCTTACGCTGGTTCTCCTACTGCAGTAAGTTATACAATGAACACTGTGTAATGCCAGTGTGCGCATACTTACATTTGGGCTTCTGTCCCAGAAAAGAAACTCTTTTTTAAAAAAGGGAAATCAGATCTCATGTTTCTGTGCAGGCATAAGTTTCTTTTGGCTTAAGCTCATGAAAAATACAATACAGTTGCATATTGTCTGTTAAGAAAATAAGAGTAAAGTTTGAAATAAGGTGACTGAAGACAAAGTATAAATCCAAAGAGGAAAATTGTAAGCAGATTCTGTATTGGGAGAAGAAATCTAAGGGATGTGAGCTTCATATATATGAATGCATATGCATTTTTTCATATTCTTGTTAACCCATTTGTTTTGATGCCATAATATATTATTAATTTTATTTTCTTTAAATGAATCTGGCATGTGAAATGTATGTATATCCGTGTCTTAGCTAAAATTGAATTTAAACAGTTTCTGTATCAGCAGTGGCATTAGAAGTTGAAATTTTTTGCATAAAGATTGTGCAAGAGGACTGAGGAAATAACTCTAAGAAACGTATTTCGTGTGGAGTCTTTCTGGGTTTTATATTTTAATTTCCTAAAATGATTTTTGTCTGGGCTTTTTGTTGTTGTTGCTTTCTCAAAGGGCTGGCAGGGTAAATGGCATCTGTAAACCTGAGGGTAGGCTGCAAAGTTTTTCCTCCAAAGCCTTCCTTTCATGTTTAGCCAAGTGAGAGACACGGAGTGAAATGTAAAACTCTGGCTCAGCGTGTCTTCACGGCCTTCTCTCTTGGTGAATATCTGGCAGGACAGAAGAGGGGCTGAAGCCACCCAAGGCTGCTAACCACAGTGTCCCTGAAGGCACCGGCCCTGAGCCCAGGTTGCTCGGAGTAGGAGGAATGTGAAGATGGTGCTTGAGGGCCCTTGCTCCCGTACCCCCGATCCCCATCACACCTGGTCCTTCTCCCTTCATCCTCTCCCTGAGACAGAAGGAAAAGGCATTCGCTTTACGTCTCTTCCGAGTCATTTGACCATTGCTCTTTAATCCCTGGTAGTCTGACTGAGAACCAAGTGTGTATTTTGTTAAACTTTTTTCTGTTTGAAATTACATCTGGAACTATTTCTATTTAATGTGGCAAACAAGCTTTGCAGAAACTCAACCTATACACTGGGAAAGGAATTAGCTGTATAATATAAACAGATATTTGTACATTTGAGTGAAGGTTTGTTCATGGCAGGCTTCGTGATAAACTGCATATATGCAATATCAAGTTCTAACAATTAAATGATGACTAATTGATGAGTTTGATCCCTTTGACATGACCTGCTGTGCTGGCACTCCTGGTTTGTTTTGGTTTTGTTTGTTTTTTAAAAGGTTTTTTTTTTTTTCCCATTTTAAACGCACAGCTAATCTTGAAGTTCATCCTCAGTATGGGGACGTAGAAAGCTTTCTCCTGGGACAACAGAGTGATTCCTGGGAGAGCTCCAGCTGTTCCCTCCAGTGCGAGAGAGATGCGTGTGCCTTGTAGTAGCCGTAACTGTTTGGAGCCCCTTTCCTACCAAGTAATTCTTTGGCTCATAATCAATAAGGGGCTGCAGTTTTTCGGTTTGTTATTGGCGTGGAAATGGATAAGCAAGCAGTGTTCCCTTTTTTGTATAGAGGTGTGCTTCTTCTGCTTCCAACCTGCCTCCCAGTTCTCTCTGCACTTACTACATCTACACTGACTGTTTCCTTTGGTTTCTGTTTGCTCTACAGAGAGCAAAGAGGACTAAAAAATACATACATACAATGTTTTTTAATTCTTCTATTGTGGCTATGAATTTCCCCCTCAGTCAGTTGGGTCCTACAGATTCTCTGGTTGATGTCTTTTTCCCTGTCCAGGTTTATACAGTGGTCTAACCCACAGGATGCCAGTGGTGTCTACATTCAGCACTGATGCAGTTAAGTGTGATCATGAAGAAAAATATTGTTTGTGTCAGTCGGAGGGTCACTGGTTTTTGTGAAGAATTGCATGGATCCTGCTAATATAATAGTCTTAGTACCCATCCCAGATGCAATAGAATGAAATGTGATTTTCCTGTATTCGTATGTAAATCATACTAATCGGTAGTTATGTATATACATGTGGTTATCCTTTGACTGTTGGGTATAGAAAGAAAATTATTCAATAAACTAATCTTTAAGATATTATTTATCCATTAATTAAATTATTAATCTGTTCATAAAATCATACACAGAAATTAAAGATGGCCAAACAAAATGTATTATATTTTAAGTGTTAATTGCAAAATAAAATACCAAGTGCTCTGTGTTCTGACCAATGAGACAGACTCAGAACGGTAATTCCTTCTGAGGTTTCCCTTGCATTGTGTGGGTACCTCTTGAAAAATTGCAAGTGCAACTCTAGTTTACAGCCTGAGCTGCTAGAAGACTTGAGAGGAGAGACATAACCGTGGTGTAGATGTGACGAATAACATCACCAACATTGAATTTCATTAAAATTTGCCTTTTCCGTATGGGATGGCATTAAAGATGTGAAATACTGTGCTCTAGTAGACTATAAATGCTGTCTTTTCTATGGAAAGACTGTCTTAGAAATGCAGGTTGCTGCTGTTTGCATCATTAAGGGGTGAGCTCTCTTCTAGGTAAAAGTTCAAGAGAAAGGAGAGTTTTGAAGGCAGTAGCCCTAATAGTAGAGTTGCAGAGTTTTATGGTTCGCCCTGGCAAAATGTGGAGGGACAGACCGAGCAATTAAAAAAACAATACCTGCAGTGTATATAAGGGAGGATGACACAGTATTATATTGTAATCCTTCTGGCATACATTCGAGAGCAGCACCAATGACCTATAGTTTTCAGCTATTATGAAAGAATCAAGTGAAGAAAACCCAAAGGAATTTTTTCCAGTAATTATTTTTAGCTGTGTTTTTAAATAAATAATTAAATAAGAAGGCTTGTTCCAGGATTTACTATCTCACCTTTAATAAAGTGAGATTTGTTTTTCAAGCTGGAAAACACTTCCTTTATGTCCTCATCCTTAGCATTCCGAGCCTGTGAAATAAATAAGGTGAGGAAAACAATAAGCAAGTCAGACAGGTGGAAAACATGACTTCAAGGTCTTACAGCAAGTTTGTTATTCTAGCGCTGTATTTTCTTGCAGCATTTTTCTGTCAGATCTCTCAAGTGGTCAGTATACTTTCCAGTTTGTTTGTTGGGTTTTGGTTTGTTTTTTTTTTTAATGTTTAAGCTCAGTGAATTAGTACATGAGGGTTAAAGTACTATGGTTTTTTTGGCTCTCTTGTGTCTAGCAGCATTGTAGCATTACTGAAAATCATCGCAAAATTTAGGGGGAAAGGATGTTAAGATGGTATAGAACTGAAGCTTTTTCTATGCATTTGGGTAAAATCAGCAGAATCATTGCAATAAAATAATGCTATTGTGTATAACTTTACTTTGCAATTTTACGCAGTTTCATTCATAGTCTCAAAAAGAATATAACATGCATTCTATTTAGTAATACTTATCTAATTCTAGTGATTATTTTTTTTTTCTTCTGTAGGGTGTACCTCAGTTACCATGTGCCAAAGCATTGTATAACTACGAGGGAAAAGAACCTGGAGATCTTAAATTCAGTAAAGGAGACATCATCATTTTGCGTCGACAGGTGGATGAAAATTGGTATCATGGAGAAGTCAATGGCATCCATGGCTTTTTCCCTACCAATTTTGTTCAGATTATTAAACCTTTACCTCAACCCCCGCCTCAGTGCAAAGCACTTTATGACTTTGAAGTAAAAGACAAGGAAGCAGATAAAGACTGTTTACCATTTGCAAAGGTAAAAGCAGAACAAACTTCTTATTTTCTTTTAACAATTTCATTTACTTAGTAAGAAATAAGACAACTATTCTGTGGTCTTGTCTGTATATTTTTTTAATGGAGCTGCACCAATATGAAAAGGACAAGTAATTCTGCAGGTATTTCTCCTATGCCAGTCAGTTTCACCTTCCTTCTCTTTCTAAATTGCATATAATTTCTCTGAGGTTTTATTTTTGAGAATGCAGTTTTTCATAATTGCAGTAGTAAAGTTACTAATTTTTGAGAAATAACCTATGTTATGAATTGAAAGGTTTTCATCTTAAACACTCATTTTAAATTGTTGAAGTTGATACTGTTTTCAGCTTTGCATTTAGTAAGCAACATGTTTGGGATCTAGCTGCTAAATACAAAGTACTACTAAACTTTGTCATTCTATAATACTACTAATAGCCTTTTGGAAAATATGACGCTATGTTTCTGTTGTAAATAATCTTCTGTCTTGCAAGGCATATAATGATTGAGGGTTTTAACAGGAATCAGAGCTGTTCCTTTTCGGTTTCTGATTCTTTAGTATATCAAATTGCACAAAAATGTTACAAGATCAAATGTGAGGTAACCACTTCTGCCCCTTGCCTATTGAAATGAAAGGACGGCTACAATTCTAAAAAGGAAGGATATTAACATATGGGCAAGCAATGGTTCTTACAACACAGAGCAGCAATACTTTTTAGGATGATTGGCATTAGCTTACATATTGTGATTAATTTGTTTGCAAACGGTTTTGGTTTTTTTTCAGTCTGTAGTCTCGCTTGAGAAAGCATGTGTTTACAAATACTTTAACTTTCAGATGAAACAGTTACATATCTCAGTATAAGCAAGAGCAATGTTTAACATGCACGTAAATCCTTTTTTTATATAACATTCTCAAAACCATATCTAAACCAGCTGCTCTGTGTAGATGTGAAAGAAATCATATCACTTACCAGTGTTCTTAAGTACTTAAGTAGAAAGGCAACATCTAGGGAAGATTAGTTAATGAGTCAGCTGACAAGGAAAAAGATTCAGGTTCTGTTGATTAATACCAAGGATTTAAAGGAGGGTTGATGAATACCATGGACTGAACATGGCAGGAAGTCTGGCACTAAGGACAAAGTCAGATGGCTGAGATTAGCTGTGGACAGTTAGCTGAACTCTGACAAAATAGGAATGGCTGGAACTGACCTCAGTCCCAAAAGCAGCATGTTCCTGTTATGGAGTGCCTTCTCTGCGGTTCTTGTCCATGTATTGCTTTCTCTGATTACCCATGCGTTATGGAGAGAAATTAAATTAGAAGTTTAATTAGAGCTGGGAGACATAATCACTGCATGTTCACACAGGATGATGTTCTGACTGTAATTCGCCGCGTGGATGAAAACTGGGCAGAAGGAATGCTGGCTGACAAGATAGGAATATTTCCAATTTCATATGTTGAGGTGAGTAAAGCTGGGCCCTTGGTAAGGTGGTGCCCACTGTGTATTTCATTTTCTAAAAGGAAAAAAATCAATACTGGTGATGATTCTAAAATAACCTGAGGTATAAATAGTCTTACACCTAAAATAATGTATTATTTTAGATCTAAACAATATGACTTAGTTTGGGAAAGTTAATGACCTCGGCATCTGAACCAGTGATTTTACTTAGCTATTTGATATCTATTTTCATTGAGTGGAATTGGAATGAAAGCACTTGGAGGCAGTCACTGTGTTCTCTTGTTAGTACTGGAGTCATGCAGTCAATCACAAACCACACTTAACTGCAAAATGAAACCAATCAGCAGGGCAGAGAAATAGTAAGCTTTGCATGTCCCTAATACCTGCCTCTTGAAAACAAATTAGCACAACCAGAAAGAGAGTATAGGCTGTTGTTAAGCAGGTAAAGCATTGACTTTTACATCCAATGGACTCATATGACATCTTGTGTATCTTTGTGCATTTCTCATATGTGATATGACAATTTACAGGGAGAGGTAGCAGTTGAGAAGGTTTCCCCAACCTTTTAAGGTTTAAGAGTTGAAAGCTGTATCTTCTATATGGAAAGACATAGGTGATTAAGAACAGTGTGTACAGCTGCAGCAATGGTGATTAAAATTTGCATTATAGAAAGATACAGAGGTTTGGAATAGTGTTCGTCTTTTTCTGATAGGTATGCTATGGATAGCTGGTAAGACACATTTCTCCCACTGAAGAGATTTTATTTAAATAAATGAGGCAGAACGATGAAAGAAAAAAGCATTTTCACATTACCTGTGGGATGAGAAATGTTTACCTCTGGTTACACATTTTTTCTATGACCTTACTAAGAATCCAGTCAGACTTTATTAATTAAATTTCTGAATACTGTCGTGATATGGGAATTTTTTTAAAAATTACTGTGCTCAACCAACATGGGATTTAATTTCTTTTTAAAGGGAAAAATACGTATATTCTTTTTTATAAGTTGATGTAGGATCTGTCTATTTGGGGACAGAAAATTTCGCGTTACTGAAAAAACAACAAAACCAAAAGGGTTTCAGCCCGATTAGTGCAATTCCAGCTTCAGTTTAAGAAGTTTTTAAAAGCCAGTTTAAGAAGTTCTTGCCCCTGGCTATTCATTCCTAGCTCCTTGCAATTAACTGCCCCTCCAGTTCAGTCAGTAAAGCTTTTTGTGATGCTTTTTAAAACTAAATCATTTAACTTGGCGAAGTTAGAAAAAGCCCTTTCCTAGGGCTGCCACTTGGGCTAGCTATTTAGGTAACAGCTCTTTTTCCATCTCCACCAAAGTCTGCAAAATGGAGATACACTGTTGAGAGAGAGGAAAAAAAAAAAAAAAAAAAGTAAAAATTATAGCCACAAAATGTATTTCACTCTTGATGTTTTCAGACAAATTCTATCAACTAAGAAAATATGTCTTCAATTAACTCTTTTAGAACAGGCACAAGCACTTGTGTACACACTCTCAAATCCCCACTAAAATGATGTGGGAAATCTAGAATGATAAATAATACCCCAAGAGATACTTCAGATTAGATAGGTGTTTTTTTTCAGTCTATACTAAACTGAAACCCATGATGTGGTGGAGAGCAGTGAGATATGCAGAAAACTATTAGTTTGAATTTTGAAATAGTTGTTTTCTGAGATTATATAACTATTGTTCTGGAAAATATACATACAGTTGATACAAACAAGTATATCAAATCGTTCTTACCTATGTTATTATTAAAGACTCTGAAGATCAGAAGTAGTTAGTAGTTTTGAGGTATTTTTTTATATGTAATTTTTAGTTATAGTTCCCAGTAATCATTGCCTATTTTTGTCATAATGGCAGACATATCTTTGCCTTGTGTATGTTAGTCCACATCCTTTTTTTCTTTTTTTAAAGAATTTGAATTAGTAGCTGCATTTACTGGAGATTTTCGGAAGTCATTAACTTTAAAATTAGTGTAGTCTGTGATGTTTATTCTGTAGTACAGGTCTGATACTTGCAGTGTTTCTTGTACAATGAGATCACAGGATAAAATTTTAGATATGTTGAAGTCCATGAAAAACTCTGATTATATCTGAGGACAGTTTTTTACCTGGAGGAACATTTTATGATTCAGTGATTGCTAGTCTGCTCTATTCATTTATATCACTTTCACTTATTAAATTTGTGGTAATAATAGAAGCTTAGACTGAAAACATTTTGAGAGGCATTTTAATAGTGATTCCATTAAAAGTATAGTTTAAGTGACTCACAAAACATTACATCTTTATCTGTAGACACATAGCACTGTGAAATAGTTACTTCTATCTGCAAATGAAAAATAAATAATGCAAACCATTGCAGAAAATGAAATTGTATTTTCTCAGAAGTACTAAAACCAAACAAACACTCTACTTTTATTAGAGTAAGATCTGATTAATGTATCTAAATAACTAGACTTTTGACTGGTGGAATTTCAGCGTGCTTGCATTAAAAGCAGCTCAACCAGGTTCTTGCACAGAGACAAAATAAAATGCAGTGAGTCTAGCAACTGTGTGATTAAGTTCATAACACGTTTATCTATGTTCCAAAAAGAAAGATTAATACTATCTGTTTAGTTCTGATTAGAATTTTTCTATGTGAAGTACAGTTCTGGGTACAACGTACATTTCTTAGACCTCAAATTTGATATTTGATGTGCTTTAACACTTAGTAAACACACTCCAAATCTAAAAAGTATTTAAACTTTTACTTATTCAATACTCGTGCAGAACAACTAGAAAAAGACAAATGCCTAGAATTGAAAAAGAAAAATCAGGGAAATCACTTTTCAATCAAAATGTCAGTAGAAAATAATGACAGCTCTTGTTTTTCCAAGTTAACATGAACAACTGGGAAACACCTTTGTATTAATCCAGCTCCTCTAGCTTTATTTATAAACTACATTGTGGAGGTGTAGGGGGAAAAAAACCCCTAAGTTATCTAAAATGTTCATTGTAGTAGAATTTCAAGTTCATTGTCATTTTATACTACTGCATCCATCAGTTAACACAATTTTTTAGTCAATGAGAACATAACATTTTGTGTACCTAGTGTGTCAGGATGTTTGGTTGTATTTGGAGTTGGTTTTTTTTTTTCAGCATCTCCTCCTGTACCAAACAGGAGTGTTTCAAAGCAAATCAATTTTTTATTGTGTCTATACATTTTTAGGTTGGCTTTTAGGCTGGATTTCTGGCATGGTCTTTTTAATGTTATACTTACTAGAATAAACTTTGCCCATCACTGTTAGGTGATGTGATCTAATTTAAAATTCTCAGAAAAAGATACTCAGACTTGTTTAACAATACGAACTCAGAAGAATAAGATAAAACTTTTTGTGGGAACTTTCCTCTATTTTTTTGACTGTTTTGCCTGCCTGGACCTTAAAACAGAAAATTTATGCAAAAAATGTTGTACATTATGGCTGAAAATATAGATGGTTAATTTTGAGTAGAAAATTATAGTCTAACGCCCACTATATTTGAAGGTGATAATCTCAATGTTATCATTCCAATGACACCTTCTGAGCATCATAGTTTTTATTAATTTCCCTAACAAAAACTGCAATACAAAACTATTTTGTTTCAAAAATTAATACAGATGCAGCTCTGCTCATGACTGTGATCTGTTCAAGATTTGCAAAATCATTCTTACGCTGGTTTGGACAAAATATATTTGTTCTGAAACCTTAATTGCAAATTTAAGCTATTACATATCCTTCAGGATGATGCTTAGCAAAAAATAATGTCAAATAAGGACAACGCTTGCCTTAGTTCCACTTACACTTTACTCTTTTGTTTCCAAATATGTATGAAAATGAGATATTGTCTTGAAACTGGAATTTGACTAATAATAGTGTGGGTAATGAGGAAAAATAACTCCTTGGCATATGGTGATATAGTAAAATTGCACACATGAAAACTTTGGATGAACATGAATGGAAAGATCACTTGTAGAGCGAAGCACAACTCTGAGACCTTGGAGTAGATCCTGCATGGTAGTTTACATGATAATTTCTCCAGATGACTGCAAGTGGGTGGAAACCCATCTGCTAGCCTCAGCCACTACTGCAGCCCTGAGACCCAGCTCAGCTGGCTGCCTCTATCTTGTCCCCGTTTGGAATGTTGTTCTGTTTCCTGGGTTTTGGCCGGAAGAGGAATTGGATTTCAGGCTACCTGTTGCAGCAAAGATTTTGTTGAATGGAAGAAACAAGTAAATGTGAATGTAGAAGTTAAAGTAAAGAAGCTTCTGTTCAAATGTTTGTTTAGGAAGTAACTGATGTAGGAAAAGTGGGAATAGATAACAGTGGTATTTGTTGCAGAGAGGAATGCTGTGTTGAAGAATGCATGCAAGTTCTTAATTTCTCTTCTCAAGGAAGAAGTATACTGCACTCTGCAAAATATCCTGCAACTATTGCTGTCCTCAGGTTGCTTCTAAGAAAAACCCAGTAGTCAGTTCACTACCATGTTTAGATTCATGCTGCTGTCCTGTACTTGCTTCTGCAAATAAGAAACCTGTGTACGTTGCTGGTATTTGAATCAACTCCATGGGCAAGCCTTGACTTTTCTCTTAATAGGTTGTTCACTGTATAGAATTAATCAGATTCTGCAGGTATTAATAGCTTCAGGATGCAAACAAACACAGTTAGGTCTAACAGGTACCTTGGGGTGCTTTTAGCAGAATGGCTTTTGGTTTTGTTTCTGTTTTTGTTTTTTTATTCCTGGGTGATCCCTTAAGAACTACCTAATCAGAAAAGTTGTTTTAGAAATTAGCTTTTCTTTGTCTGATCTGTGTAATTTGTGAATAGGCTCTTTGCTAAATAAGAGAGTAGATTAGACAAGAATAGAAGTGGTTGCAGCCATAGTTTAAGAGCATATGGAAGACCCAGATTCTCAAGAAGGACATGAAGAATTTCAGTCTGAGTTGGAAAAAATAGAATGTGCAAAATACATAAAACAATTAGTCTTTGAAAAGCCTGTATGTTCTTCCATGATGAGGGATAGGACCCTGACAGGGGTAGCAGAGTAAGCTTTTTTTGGTCTTATTTTCTGTTTGTTTCATATCCTTCAGCCTCATATCGGTGTTCTGTGATAAAATAACAGTTGTTTTCACTGGTCTGTTAAAAGTATGTTTACTGTAAATTTAAAATTTTAATAAATAAAAAACTAATTCTCTAAATAATGGACTTGCAGGTTACTTGGAGGAAGCTGTATGGTTATGTCTTCAGTACTACAGAAGTGGTATAAAAATTTTGTATATATGATCCCTGTCCAGTATTAACATGAAGGAAAATCTAGCGTCCACCTTTTTCTTAGGAATGTTTGCTGCTCTGACATTGTTGTCTCGTATCCTTCCTGTTCTCTTCAGCTGCCTTCAAATCCCCCATTATGCCCCTCTTCCATTGCATTATGTTCTAGGTAGTTCTTCCTCTTCAAGCTTTTCATAATTTTAATTTTCCTGCTGTTACATCCTAGTAGGTTTTTATGTCAACTTCTCATTGTTCCAGTAGTTCTAGTTTTGAACGTTGTCTATTTCTTCTGTATATGTATGGCATTTCCTTCCAGAGCTCATCTTTCAAATACCACTTGAAAGTCCTTTTCTGTGTTAAAAAAATTATGTCTTCTTTATTCTTTTGTACCACTTTATGTATATCTACTTGTCCTCAGAGATAGGAAGGTGTTCAGTGTATAAGCTGTTGTCATTTGTGGGAGCTGCTTTTAAATCAGTGTTGATGCTGTCATGATTAGAGACGTGTTACTTGTCTAGTAAACTTTTGATGGGGTTAAATATTGCTTTAAAAGTCTCCATGAGCATAGTAGGTATCTTAAGACTGATGGAAAAATGGGTAAAATAGAAGAAATAATATGGTGAAGAATACAAATAGTACTTCCACAGTAACTAATTTCATACTGTTGTCCTGATGTTCTTCAGAAAAGATTTTTTCCCTTCCTCATAATCGGTCACACTTATCAGAGTAGCAGTATTTCTAGTAACATATTAACATTCATTAACTTGTTCAGAAAACTGGTGCTGGTGTTATTTCAGCTCATGAATAAATGAGAGTTCTGACATTATTATTTCCAAAAACTCTGAAATATAAATGAGATTTTCTGGAAATAAAGGGTTTGTGAAAAATGTAGTGGGTTGTTTTTGTTTTTTTTTTTTTTCTTGGTTCTCCCTTCCCCCTCACATAGCTTACATTTCATTGTAAGAAGAAAATGTGTGGGATTCCATATTTCTTCATTGGAAAAGAAGGATTTGGTTTCAATTAATATAGTATTGTAACAAATTAACAAAAAGAAAATTTCACTGTGAACAAAAATTTGTTAGATAAGCTTAAAAAAAGAGAAACGTTTGAGGGATTTTAGGCACAGAGATGCTGCCTCTGCATTAGAAAATTCATAACTTGAGAAGGTATTTCCACAGAATTGCCAATGTATGTTTCTTTTCTCCTACTGTCTTATGCTTATACAGCTACTTGTTGTCAAGCAGTATATTAATATAGCTGGATCTTTTAGTCTGTCCTACTATGTTCCTAAATCTGCATTTAGGAAGTGTGTTTTTTGCTACTGATCGTGTTAAAGACATGAATACCAAGGGATACTAGGAGGAATGTCTTCAAGAGCCCACATGCAAAGGTGTGGGCTTACATCATCCTTGCAAACAAAACGAAAAAGGCTAAAAAATGAAATGAACATTCAAGAAGTTTTGTAATGCAGATTTTTATATTATAAGGTCAAAGGGGACTGCTGTGATTTAGTGTGACTTCCAGATAACATAGTCAGCAGATGTTGCTGAATTAATCGCTGCCTGGACTAGAGCATGACTTCCTTTCTTGATTGGAATTTTACCTCTGATGGGTATTCCCCACCAGCCCAACAGTAAGTGTGTTGAGTTTGTAGTGAAAGACTTGTCACTTTGTAGTGACTAATTTGTAGAATAGGTCAGTATGTCGAGGTTTTAAGTTGCATGGTTTAAATTCTATATTATTATTAATAAAAGGAAAATAGATTTTTTTTTGTTACATTCAGGTGATTTTTGTATATAAAAAACCACTAATATGTGACTATCTTTTGTAGTTTAACACAGCAGCCAAGCAGCTGATAGAATTGGATAAGCCCTCAGGTTCTGCTGTTGACTCTGGAGAAGGTACCTCTGGGGCAGCCCACAACAATTCAACCCAAAAGCACACTGATACTAAGAAAAACACCAAAAAACGGCACTCTTTTACCTCCCTCACTATGTCCAACAAGTCTTCACAGTCTTCTCAGAATCGCCACTCAATGGAAATTAGTCCTCCTGTCCTCATCAGCTCCAGCAACCCAACTGCAGCAGCCCGCATAAGTGAGCTGACAGGACTTTCCTGTAGTGCCCCTTCTCAGGTAATTTACATTAAATCAAATATTAATCAGATGTGTATTTTTTAAAAATAACTGGAAAGGCTAATGATCTTGTTAGGTTACTTCAAATTAACTATTTATATGTAATTAGTATCAACGTATGCTTTCACAAAGTTTGTCTTCCAACATGAGAGCATTTAAGGAAAACGTTTTACAACACTTACACAATGATAGCAAACATTTTTGGTCTTTTAAGCTAATTTTTTTCACAGTTGTTAGTTTCTTAAGTGCCACAAAGATTTTTGTTCAACTGCGGAAATTAGAAACTGGAGTGACTTAATTTCTTGTTTGTTGGTTTTTTTTTCTAAATTGAGTATAATATTGGATTTTAATCAAGTGCATGCAACTAAAAGGTAAATTCAACTTGGAAATTACATGAATTCCAGAAATGTCCCATATGAATCTGATTGTGATAAGTAGAAATATTTGTTTGTCTTTATTTATTTGTTAATCTCCTGTTTCTTCAAAGCTTTTAGTTACAAGTTAGAGTAGTTCATGAGCAATTGTCTTTTTCACATAGAGATTACACTTCGGGAGAGGAGGTAGCAATGGAAACTAAGAAGTGTTGGTGTCATTTTACATGAGCTGGTAAATGTGTTTTATTTGCATGTCTTTGGGATCTGCCAGCCTTTTATGGAAAAAAAACTGACATGGTAAAAGTGTTTTTCACAATGCTAGTTCAATATATTTCCAAAATTTTTGGAACATCAGGAAAAAACAAGTGAGCAGTGTGATCCAATACTGTGTGTATGAGTATCTAACAAAACACTATTTCTAGTCTAAAGTTACAGATCATAGAGTACTGGTGATTTTGACCATGAAGCTTACACTTGTGTCAAAACCAGCTCATATTAAACTACTCAGAACTGACCCTTCTGTTTTTTTTCCCTTTGACAGGTTCATATTGGTACTACAGGACTGATTGTGACTCCACCCCCTAGCAGCCCAGTCACAACAGGGCCTTCATTTACCTTTCCATCAGAAGTTACCTACCAAGCTGCTCTTGGTGTAAGTACCTTTTAAGAAAACTCAGCCTTCCTGATTATCTTTGGTCTGTGCAGACTTTTTTTTTTTTCCCCTTGAGTTCTGATACACTGATTTGAAATGATGATTTTATGATATTGTCTATGTGATAGATGATGGTATAAATTGAACTATAGCAAGAGCATTATTGATACAATAATGTTCTCATCCTGTGATGCATATCCATTTCTTCAGCTTTCCTCTGTCACTTCTCTGTAGCAAACACAAGCAGCACACTTCCTTCTAGAACAGTGTATCTTTTCAGCATGAATAGCAAGAAGATTATGCTGGGGGAAGGATTAGGGGGGAAAAAAAGCAAGATGTTAGAAAAAAACATCAGCCTGAGACCACAGCTGCCAGATATTTTTGTCTTACTTAGATCAATATTATCAAGATTCTCTGAAATAAGTTTCAAAACTCTGCTTTCTTCTAATTCAAAAAAATTATTTTAGTTGTGTGTGTGCCCGTGGCAGATGAAGAACATATCTAGCATATCTAAGTTACATTCTTGGAGATCAATACGAAAAACTGTTGCAGATGGCCATCTTTTAAAGGAAGGAATACATTGCAATGCTGTTTCCTTTGGACAAAAAAAATGTCTTCAAAAAGTGCAGGATTTCATTACCAAAAACAGCTGAAATTCTTCACTTTGCTAAGCTTGTGACAGAGAAGCTCTGGAATGTCTTATATCATACTGCACTTATCAGAGCTTGACCTTAACTGCAGTAAAGATTGTGGATAGCAGTTTTCAGAGATCTTGAAGGGAACTTAATGAGCCTTCATTTTGATCATAGGAATTATTGAAATTTAATTCTTGTTTCAAGTCCAAAAATTGTGCCCCTAACCTCGGGATGGGGGCGGAGCTACAGCTGAATAATGAATCTCCACTTAGTTTAAAACAAACAAACCAATAACAACAACAAAACCAAACCCAAAACCAACCAAACAACCCAGACAAAAAAAAGAAAAGACAAGTCTTGATCTTTTTTAGGTGTCTAATTCTCCTTGCAGTCTTTAAGGCAAGTAAAATGTGATGAATAACTTTGCTGCTAAATGTGTCTGGTTTTGTTTTCAACTTTTGGCACTTGGATGATTTTACATGTTTGTCTGCAAAATCGAAGGCAGAATTGTCTTGTCTTCTGTTGTCAACTTTTTGTTGTTTAAATAAATGCTTAGTTGTGGCTTGGTTGCAGTTCAGAGGTTGTATTTTGACAGCTTTCTTTGGGACTTCAGTCCTGAAAATTTTGATGCTGTTGTTTTCTGAATTATCCTCAGTACCTCCTTCTAACATGGTAAACACATGGTGAGTGCATGCCAGAACTGGATATGGTACTGCACGGTCTTTGTCAGTGATGAAAATATTGATGGTATGACATTTTTACTTTTGTCCTGTTAGTTTGATGTTTATATCTTGAGAATTTGCATCCATTCATTTAGCCTGAGTGTAGCACAAAGTTTGTTCAGCTAAATACCCACAGTGATCCCACAAATTTTCATCATCATTAGTGATGCAGGAATTGCTCTCATCCAAGTAAGTGTATTTCACATTCTTTGTTCTTCAGGCAGATGACCTTATTATTGACAGTTATACAGACAGTGTGCTTTTGCCCTGACTTGCTGAGTAATGCTGGTTGCACTGTAGCAATGCTGTGTCCTTTTATTGTTAACGACTCCTTCAATCTGTGGATCATCTGTGCCATCCTGCTCTTAAATGTGTACTAATCTGGAACTAATTAATAAGCTCCTTATATTTAGATTCATATTTTAATGTCACAGAGTGGTTGAGGTTGGAAGGGACCTCTGGAAGTCATCTTGTTTAGCATCCCTGCTGAAGCAGGGCCACCTGGAGCCAGTTGTCCAGGACAGTGTCCAGATGGCTTTTAAATATCTCCAAGGATGGAGACTCTACAACTGCTCTGGGCAACCTGTGCCAGTGTTCAGTCACTCTCAGTGAAAAGCTCTTTCCTGATACTCAGACTGAACCTCCTGTGTTTCAGTTTGTTTCACTGGGCACTGCTGAAGAGAGCCTGGCTCTGTCATCTTTGTACCTTCCCTTCAGGTACTTCTATACATCGGTGAGATCCCCCGAGCATTCTCTAGGCTGAGCAGTCCCAGCTTTCTCAGTCTTTCCTCATAGGAGAGATGCTCCAGTCCCTTAATCTTAGTGGCCCTTCGCTGGACACTCCAGTATGTCTATGGCTCTCTTGTACTGGGGAGCTCAGAACTGGGCACAGTACTACAGGTATGGCCTCGTCACTGTGGAGAGGGGAGGGATCACCTCCCTGGACCTGAGGGCACTCCTAATGAAGCCTGGAATACAACTACCCCTCTTTGCCACAAGGACACATTGTTGGCTCGTGTTCAACATGGTGTCCACCAGGAAGGTCCCAAGGGTCCTTTTCTTTTTTTTTTTTTTTTTTTTGCATATGAGGTGTACATCTAGTACTCAAAACAATTAGCTGCTTGTGTACTAATCCATGTTATCTTTCATCCCATCCTTCAGAAAATACCTCAGAAAACTGAGCAAACAAAATCAGCGTTAGTATCATTTGTGCTGTTAGGCAGAACACAAGTCTAGCTAACATATATGCTACAAACATTGAGTAATTGATTTGATTTGTGGCCAAGATAGATTTTGAAGAGGATGGGGTAGGCAGGATTCAAAGCATAATTTCAAAAGTTCTGTCAGAAGCTGCTTTTTTTTTTTTTTCCTTTCAGTAACAAACTCTTTAGTTTGTTATTAAGACTCAGTAGTTCTTTCTTTGATGCCAATATGTAAAAATACTTTGTTTTGGTGCTGGCGTGAAGTCATTAAACCACCTTGGGTGCTTTAGTTGCATAAGCTTGTTCAAAAGCGATCTCACCATTGATACCCACAGGAATCAAATCACAGTGCTGAATGCAGCATGGAGTGAAACTCCTGCCACATGATCATCCTGTACCCTGGAGTGCTACTTTCTCTTTGTGATAACCATATTCCTGGTTATGTTTCCAATTAGACATATAATTCCCATTGAGAATCTGAATTATTCTCTGCCAGACTCTTTAAAAGTCAGTAACTTTCTGTACATAATGTTCTGTTTCTTCTTGACTTGTTTTCAGCATGACTAAAATACAAGTTGGCAGCTGAGGCTACCGTTCAGGTCGTCCCTGTGTTCTTTTACTATTGATGATATTAGATGATGGTGCAGTTTATAGTCACAGACTGTGAAGTGTGTCTTTAACGTCCACTTTTCCTCTTGCTTCATGAACTCTTGTTTTAATTTTAGAAATGTGCAAAACGGTTCTGACAGATTAAGAGAGAAAGTAGTGCTCTTTTCTCTCTAGATGTTTCCCTTCTGGAAAAACCCTCCCGGGCATTCTGAGCATTAATTTTAAACTGCTGAACAATTGTGATTGCATGATTTAATACATCAGAAGTGGTTAGCTTGAGTTCTTTTGCTTTTGTATTTTTTGCTTTCAGAAGTATAAACCCCTGCATTTCTCTAAGCTTCCCCCTTTAGCTTTTTCGTTGTTTCTGAATACTAAGCAAATGACAAGGGAGTTGGATGGGAACAGGGACAGTTTCTCTTTAGCGTGAAGATGCTTTAATTGAATCTTCTTCCAGTCAATTGTTTTCGTGTTTATAACACTATTTATAATTGATTGTTCCTTAGGAGCAAGCTGTTCATACAACTTATTTGGCTTCATGCCAGACTCAGATTAAGGGAGAAAGAAGAAATCAGAGAGGATCCTGAACATGATTCCCCATCAGTAGAGAAGGATATATTCCTTTACAGTAAACCTGAATTTATGCATCTTTGCTACATTTATCTGTCCTGAGTCTAGAAGAAAAGAAAAACTAGTGTCTTCTCTTATCTTCTTGCAGGAAGATGGCTTTTTTTATTGTTAAGAGGAGATGTTTTGAGCTGTCTTGTTGGATAGCAAGTTTCTCGTAAGACAGTTGAGATTTATTCCTAGCCTAAAGGAGCCTGTGAGTCTTTTATCTGTGTACATGTATAGGATCACATTTTAGTTTGTTAACGTTGTTATTTTGGGAAATATTACAGTGGTTCAAAAAATGACAATTTTATTAATTTTATTTTGTCCATAATAATCTTTTGTAGATGTTATGTGGTACCAAACCTTGTATGAAGTAATGTACACATTTGAAGACAAAATTGACACAAATGAGACTTAGGCATGAGAGTGTTTTTCTTGAGTGACCATATACACTATCTGCTGCTTGTATCACTTAAGCAAATTTTAATTTGCATTCAGAAAAACTGTGATAATTTATTTAAAAGTTTTATTTTACAGTAGGAGTTCTGTAGCTTAGATCTTTAGCCAGCAGCATTAATTCTTGTTTTGTGTTTTGAGGTTTGATTCTTTGAAATTGAAGAAGCTGTGAACTGAGACAAACTTCTCACAGCTGAGGCTTTTGTCTGTGATATTATCACTTACAGTGTTCTCTGGGACTTCAGACCACAGCTTTGCCCTTAATGGGGGCATTAATTGGTCTGCTTTTCTTGGCCACTGGCATTTTTGAACCTTGTGGGTGCTTAGTATATTTGAAGTTCTTGATAAAATATAAATAGCAGATGTCAAGTTCAATAGTTGTTGGGTGAAAGTATGCACGTACAATTATGTAAGGCTCATTTACTTGGGAGGAAATTCTTGGATGTAATTTATAAAGTAGTTATCTAATGGAGGAGATCTAGTTGCCATAGATCTTGCTGAAAAAACTCTTAAAGAAAGTATGTGATTTGAACCATGATATGGGAAAAACCAAGGCAAAATATACCACAGCAAAGTTAGAGTAACATGCAAAAGCAGCAGAAGAAAAACAGAATGTAGCAGCAACAGATAACTTACTTTCCTTTAACTCTGCCTTTATAGTCTCTTGAGAAGTTAAAAGTATTTTGGACTGCAGTCAACTTAGATATCCATATTGCTGCTTTTGCAGATTGAATATGTTGACTTTGAAATGGTGGCTTGGTAGGTGCGCTTAACTAGCAGGAATAGGTGGTCTATATTTGGATGGTTTACATTCACTTATGTGCTGAAGTTTTCAAAAATTAAAAAAAAAAACTTTTTTCTTCTGGTCCTGTTCTCTTACCCACACACAAAAAAATTTCCCCTCTATGTTAAAGTATATAAGGTAGTCTGAATTATTATTAATGAGGTACAAGCTGTGAAGGTTATAGTATACTGATGACATTCAGCGCTCTCTCATGTAGTTCCAGCTGATTCAATAGTGCAAGTAAGTCAGGAGGAGGTTTAAATAGGGACTGAGTTTTGACCAAGGAAAATTCAAATCAACTTTGGGAAGAGGAAGCAGCTGAAAGAAACAGTGAGGTTTTGTATGAGAGGACTGTGCTTGACAACATATAGTTTAGGAATTCTGTTAAACATGATCCTTAATATGTTAGCCCTCAGGGGATTTTGCAAGTCATATATTTTTTTCCTAGACCTTCTAGGAGTGAAGACAGTTAATGAATGTTTTTTTTCACTGCTGTGCCTTTTGTTATTCTTTGAGGGAGCTGATTATTGATCTTCACTTGACTGATAGGGGAATGCAGCCTAATTATATTTAAGCATAGTAATATCTATGAATTTCTAGAGCATGAGTATAGGTACTATTTGAAGTTTTTACATAAATTAAGTATCAAATTACATAATGATTTGTCTTCTAATTAAAAAAATATCACTTATTTGCTGTTTTATATGCTTGAAAGTATGCTTGTCTGAAAAGTAGTTGCAGAAACTTTGAATTTTTCCCCCCAACTACCTAAAATAAAAATACTCTTATTTTGATAAACATATTTTATTAAATCACATGGGGTTTGCATATTTTCATTCACAGAATGTTGAATATGGGAATCATCAGAACTAGCTTGTGCTCTGGAGGTAGGTATGTTTCTCAATAGCTAGAAAAATGGTTACATGCCAGAAAACATTACTTGAAAACTTGGCTAGAGCATTTGAATCTATTCTATCAAGTTGTAGCCGTGCAAACTGAGGAACCTTAGTCCTCTAAAGCCTATCAGGTAGCTTATTTAGATTTCTAAGTACTTGCCAAATCTTTAGGAGTTTAATTGGGCTGTGGCTCACTGAAGGTTTCATTACCGTAGTAATAGACACAGGGAGGGGAACAGAACCTGAATAAAGCAGAATAAAATAGAGCTGGGAGGGTGCCTTTATTGCAGTTAAAGATTCAATGTATATTGTGTGTTCAAATGAATAAAATACAACATCTAGCATTTATGTCTCTAGAGATGCAGGAAGTGTGGAATTGTGACAGCCTTGGTATTGTGCATGAATAGGTTTAATTTTAAAAATTTACAGCTAATCATCTCCTAATGTGGATTTACAAGTTCTGCCATGTATAAAGGAATCTAGATGCCTAAAAAAAAAGATCTGAATTTATGTTTTATAGACGGGTTGCCTAAAAGTCAGATGCTCACATTCATCTTGGATTCAGCCAAGACATTTGTTGAAGCTGACTGGGAGGGGGGAAGTAACTTCTGCTATAAGCAACTGGAAGAGAAATGTTGGTATTTCAGTATGAATTATTGATATATTTTTAGAAGATTGTTGGACGGATGGGTATCTAGAATATGAAACAAATGCAATTACAGTTCTTGTAGATAACTCAGCTATTAGTACCAAAGCTCACAGTGATGTTTCTCCAGCAGGTCACGTCTTTTTTGTGTTGGATACAGGAGACCTATTTGGTCTTAAGAAATTGTTAATATATGATCAGAAAAAAAAGCATTAAATAAAATAGGAATATTTCACAATATACCATACAGTTTACATCATAACTAAGCATAAGAATTTTGACTGAAAAACTATAAGAATTAATCAGTTTTCTCTAGATTTGAAAGCTTTTATTCATGGAATTCTTTACTGTGTCTTCAGGACATTTTGTTAATTTATATTTTTATGTTGTTTTAAACCTGTAGTGGTGTGGTTTAGAGTTTTGTTTCAATATTAAGGGATTGCGTTAAGTCGAAGATCATGTTTGAAATTAATTCAGTTTTACATTTTCAAGTGTTGCAGGCTTTTTGTTACTCTTTTTGTGTGCGTTGTAACACAAATAATTATTTTTGGAAGGGGGGAAGGAAAAATTCTGCTTTTGTGAGAGACTTTTCCCAGGAGTGTCAGTACACAAGGTCCTAAAGAATTGTCTGAGGCTTTAGAGAGCAGAAGGTAACAATTGCTTCATTGAGTCTCAAAAGGCATAGAAGCCTGTAGGCAGGACCCCCATTACGATCTGCCTGTAAAGGAACTGGGCCTTTTTACTGGGGTGTTTGTTAAAGATTACCAATCTCAATAATACTGAATTTCAAAAGCTAACTCTTTAAACTAGAAGAATAGGAGAAAGTGGTAACAATACCTCAGTGACTGTGGTCTCATATTGTGCCTGCTTTTGTAACCCATACATCAAAAGAAACTTTCCCCCAGAAGGGGTGGTTTTGGGTGCACTGCTGCTGAATTGTGTATTATGTTTCAGCTTCAGGTGACAAAAACAATCATGTTTTGAAGTACAGTCAGCAGTAGGACGCAAAATCAACCTCCTGGAAGGCTTCTGAATTTTTGTCGAGTCCCATCCTAAAGATGTTATAATTAGAAACAATGCTTTCCATTTTTCCTGTGCTGAGAAATTGCTTGTCACTTACTTAATTAGCTGCCAAGACTTCAAGATTTTAAACTGGAAAAAGAAATGCAGACAAACCTAACTCTCCACTATGTGGTACCAGTAGGTAAAGAAATACTGAACTTGGCTGGTTTTTTTCCCATTTCCTTAGAATATCATACCTTTTTTTTTTTTTTTTTTTTGCAGCTGATTCACTCATCAAACAATATTGATCATCTGTTGCTATTTTTTTTTTGTTCTCATAAAAACAGAATATGAATCCCCCACTTCCGCCACCACCTCTCTTGTCTGCTGCAATCATTGCATCGGCCTCTTCTGGACCTCAATCTGCAAGTGTAATACAAAGGCCTACATCTGGATCAACTGACCAAATGGCACATTTACGACCGCAAACTCGTCCAAGTGTGTAAGTAAAATTGAAACTTTTCACTGGTCAGAAAAATGGAATGAGATCAGCAGGTTCACATGTACTTGTATCATGCCAGCTGGCTATGTTCTGCTAGAATTCCCAGAAAGCCAAGCGTACAACTCAGAACAAAAGCCACAAAGCATCCATAATGGTGATATCCCCGAACAGCCTTCATACTGAGGGTTACTTATGTCCTAGGTAAGTATAATCAGCAGTTGCTGTGTATAGAAAGGACTTACTTCAAAAATATGAAGTATTTATTGTGCAGAAGATTAATGAATTCTTGAGTTAGCGATGAAGACTGTATAACTCATAAATGGCAAACTCTGGAGTGGATTTATTCAATATTTTCTGTTATGTATGGAATGAAAAGGCTGTTCTCATATGGAATAACTTGTGCCAAAACACACAAAGTGCTGTATTTCATTTAGACTTTTATGTTAGCATGTCATTGTCAGACTGCCTGAGTAAGTTGCGATTGAAATTTGACTGAAGATTCTACAGTTCAGTAATTAGTGGGTGGCAATCTGGAGTGAAGGCAGAAAGCTGCTAGTTAGCTTTATGTCTTAACACTTGTAATACAAGCAAATGTGCATCATGCTTCTGGGCGAAAATATTTTGTATATTAACATGTGCTGCCGGCATCTTTCTTCTTGATGTGTGCAGCTTGGAGAATAAGAACAATAAAAGAAAATAAAAAATTCAGGAGTGGCTGAACCATCTAATAGGACATGTTTGAATAATGCAAGGGCTGCTTTTGTTCTGTGTCTTTATTTTTATCTTCCCACCAGGTTTCCTCCCACTCCCAAAGAGCACCCTTCTTGTATAGCAGGTGCATATGGATTTGGGCTGTTTCTTTGGTGTCATGCATTTTAGCACTGCTTCTTATGGATTATTGTGCTTAGTGCAGTTAATCAAGTTCCCATCTCATTTATTCCCATCCCCCATCTTCAAAGGGTTGCTCTATATGAGGATACTAATGAAATTTGGAATGATTTAACTAAAAGGGTTGTTAATGAACACCAATTAAAACACATCAGTTGCTTTCCCATAGAGCTTCAGCATGTGGCTTTGTACATCACCTATAAATCATGTACCAGTGAAGCCTTTTGCTGCCAATGTGTCATTTGTTGCCTTGAAAGCATATTTTGGACTTGCTATATGAGGTACCTATATTGCCTTTAAAACATTTTTCCAGAAAATGCAAAGTTTCCTAGATGGACAGCAAAGAACAAAAATATAATGCAAAAAGAAGCAGCATACAGTTAATGCTGTCATTACTGTGCACAAGAGACAATTTTGATGAGGGAATGTTTTGTAAAGTCGCTTTTTTACCCCTGGGGTGACAAGGGGAATGAGAAAGACTTGCATTGCAAGTAATTGTGGATCTTTTTTCAAAAAAAGGCAGTATTCTGCCCATCTGCCCTAATTACTACCTCTTGTGAAAAGTATATTATTTTTGAGAAAATGTGATTTATTAGAATGCTTCCCATAAGGTGTGGATCCATAATTATATAAACGTTTTTATATACATGGTTTAAACAATTTTGTTATGTTCAAAATATGTCAGAAAATAGAACACTGTGGTGGTTAAAACAGTATCACTTTTTAATGTGATGATAGGAAATTATGCAATTTTATTGGAAGACTTCTGTAGCAATATTCCAGTATGCAACTGCAGGAGCTCCGGTTTTGTTTTTACTTTTTTTTCCCCCTGAGAATGTATTTTTAAAAACAATAAATGTAAAATGTTTCTGAACTTTCGCTATGATTTCAGATGCACTGTATTAAGCATTAGTATTGCTTAGAAGGAAAAAAGGAAGTAACCTTTACAAGTGAGTAGCTGCTAACTACCTTACCCAGAGACTTCAAGTTCTAGTAACGTGTCTTTCTTTTTGGCACTGCAGTTGTACCGGGTGATTCCAATTTTGCAATTTGAAAAGTAGTTCTGATATTGATCTTTCACTCCCAACTAGCAGAACTTTTCAGTACACCCCACCCCTCCAAAAAGAAAGAAATCGGGATGTCACAAAGTGTAGGAGAAACTAGAAGCATATGTAGGGAGGGAGAAGTGGGTTATGCTGGGATCTGTAGCTGAGAAACTCCTATTTAATTAAGTTCACTAAATTAAGAAAGTAGACAATCTTATTAGAAGTATTGTACATTGCATTAAAGTGCAGTTAGGAGGATATTCTTAAAGGTCATTGTTTACCTTAATACCACCATAACTTCTGTTTTAATATTGTAACAGTACGATGGATCAACTAACAACCCTTTCTGCCATGCCTTCTCATCTGCAACTGAACTTTCTCTGCCAGAAAACACAAGCGATGTTTCGAATTGTTTTAGGTTTATCAATTGCATCTACTTTCCTGTCTTTCAGGTACATTGCTATATACCCTTACACTCCTCGAAAAGAAGATGAACTGGAACTGCGTAAGGGAGAAATGTTCTTAGTATTTGAACGCTGTCAAGATGGCTGGTTCAAGGGAACTTCCATGCATACAAGCAAGATTGGTGTTTTTCCTGGAAATTATGTGGCTCCAGTTACAAGGTATATTTTTATACAAGTGTCTAAACAGTTTATCTAGTTTCAAGTCCAAAACGATTCTGTTCTTGTATTTAATGGTAAAATCGGATTATAGATGAGCTGTGGGTTTCAGTAACTAGCTCATTTTGCAGTTGTGTTTTAGTGTTTTGCTTTTAATTTTGACAGGACAGTGACAAGTGCATCACAAACAAAAGTTCCCATGTCTACTGCTGGCCAAACGGGACGAGTGGTAACTGTGGTCAGCCCTTCCACTGCTAGTGGAACATCTCAGAAGCTCCAGGGGAATAGTGTGACAGTGAACTCCAGCACAGTACCCACAGCTGTGGTTTCTGCAGCGCATATCCAAACTAGTCCACAAACCAAGGTCCTTATGCACGTGACAGGACAAATGACAGTCAACCAGGCTCGAAATGCGGTTAGAACAGGTAAAAGACATAAAATAAACCTTTTGTATGGTAGACAAACTGTAGGGTCTGTCTGAGCAAGTAGCTGGAGTCAGAGGATGTGTAAATATGTGTTGGGGTTTTTAAAAGTATTTTTAATGTTGTTTTTAGAGTTGAATGCTTTCTGAAATGACAATATATCACTCTGAATTGTTGAATCTTTTATTATTCTCCTCTAAGCAACTGTGTGTACGTACATACTCCTACTGTTGGAAATTTATGTGCAAGTACTTCAGGTGGAATTCTTTTTTTATTACAGCAGTATCTGGGGTGGGGGCATTCTTCAAGCTTCCCCAGTCTTATGCAATTCATATAGTAATAAAAGGTATAAGAACATCTGAGTCATAGTTTATTTTTTTGTGTTAACTGCGTAACAGCTACAGATTCCTCTAATTTAGCATTCACTTTTAAATTCCTTCCTGGCATCTTTGAAGAGCTGTAGCATTCTTACCTTCTTTTTCAGGGCTCTGGCTCAGGGTTGGTCCTTAGGCATTCCAGTTTGTTCTCTAAACTTGATTGCAACTTCTTTCAGCTTTGACTCTGAAATGCTAAGGCTTCAAGATCCATACCATCTGTGTCATAAAATTCTGTATTTCTGACAGGTATAACTCTGCCTTTACTGTCTGGGGCAGGCCACATCATAGTGAAACATGCCTTCTTGTATTTAAACCCAGATCCAAAAACATTGATAGTGGTGTTCTCAAGAGTTTTTGTTTACCAAATCCGTGCATTCCTCTGTGGATTTGCCAGGCTAGGATAATACCACACAACTGGAGCCTAATCTGTTCCAGTTGTTCCTAGGGCCTCAAAAGAAGAGAGGAAAAAAAAAATTTACTCCATTTTTAACTATCCCAGTGTTTCGTCTTTCAGCCTTGAATTTGGAGCCTAAAATCTTTTGGCTAAGAGAGTCGTGGCCAAAGGTTTTTTAATCATGAGATTCTTACTGGCAGAGCAGAAGAGAAAGCAAAAGATGCAAGTGGTATTATTTGTTATCCCCTTAGGGATGATTGTTTCTTATAGTCTCAAGATCCATGAATTAGCCCACCCCCTCTTCAGAGTCATGCATCTCCTAAAACACCTTGTGCGTATTCAGATGTCAGCACCAGGTTTGCTTTTGGGGGTACGATCTGTACATGTCTTTAGATATTTTATTTCCTTAATTGGCCATATCTTCCTCCACTCTGATCTTAGGCTGGAACAGATGCGATAGTCCTCTGCAACAATTTTAGTCTGTAAATAAAAATAACCAGGTGCTATTGGCAGCTGGAAAGACAATGTATAAGCAAAGCATCTGTACTTTCCTGCCTGTCAGGCATAGGAGGTTTCTACTCTGAATCCTTCTTTTGAGCTGCCTAGAAACTTGCAAGTGACAGCACAAAGGAGAAAGCTCCTGTGGGCTCCAGAGGCCTTTCTGTCCCTGCATCTCTGCACTGCTGTCAAGATGAATAAGCTCTTACAGTTCCATTCAGCTGGAAAACATGACAACATACTTCCCACCAACTTTTCAGGTCCAAAATGGAAAAATCAAAGGGGCTGCACTCTCTTCACAGAGAACTTAACATTGGATTGTGGTGTAAAGGTGTACTGTTCAGTCACAAATACAGATCTGTCCCTTATAAGGGCCTGAGAACTGAAGCAATAATGGCTGCTTTATGTTCAGATCTTGCAGAGAACTTTGTAGTCAGCATCTGAAATGTGATCGTCTTGAGCTTTCCCTAGCACCTTTGCTGAGTGTTCGTCTCTTGATGAGGTTTCACAGATCGGTGCTGCATTTTGCAGGGCTGTTCTTCAGTTTCAGTTTAGCTCAGGACTTCGAGGACCCTTCTTCAAATGATCTTACTGAGATGTTGCATGACACCACCCTCGCTGAGGGGATATGCATTCTTTGAAAGGAACTGGGAAGAAAATGTATGTTCTGCGTATTTCATTAAAGGATGAACTATATGAAAATACAGTGACTTGAAGCGTGTTTCTTACGGATTCCATCAGGGATAAGAGAACAAAACCAGAAAGTTATTCCATGCATGTACTCCACTGATTGCTTGTAAACACAAACCTATGTTGAAGAATAGCAGCTACTTGTAAGAAAATTGACTTTATCTCACAAACAAAAGGCAGCATTAATAGTTGCTTTTTAAAGAAAAATCTTGCTGTGCTCTCCTCATCTTCCTTTTTTGAAATGTTCATGGTACTCAGTTAGGAAGGGTCTGCTACAGGAGAAGAGGTTAAATATCAAAAAAGAGACATAGCATTTAGTGGTGCTTTCTTTTTAATAAATAATTTGTGTTTCTTGCCTTAGAGATTGTAATTGGGTATAATACTGTAGTACTGTTATATAAAACTTGGGAACTTGTGTCAGTCTTCTCTAATATACTGTTGATGCAATCTAACCAAATTACTGGGGGAATTTGTAGAGAGCAGAATAAAGAGAGCAATTGCTGGAGGCTTGATTCCAGAATATCACTTACAGCAAGCCTGAAACTCTAATTAGTGTCTGTAAAATTGGAGTGAATTGATATGTTTGAGATGTACATGCACTAAGTTACAGGGATAACCCCTTGTTAGATACTAAGTTTCAGAGTATTTGAAGGAAAGAGGCTGTGCTGCACTGGAATGCTGCATTTTGCTTTATATTATTCAGGTAAGATGTCTGCACTTCATACCACTGTCCTGGTTTCAGCTGAGGCAGAGTTAACTTTCTTCATAGTAGTTAGAAAGAGGCTGTGTTTTGGATTTGTGCTGAGAAGAAGGCTGATAACATACTGATGTTTATAGTTGCTGCCAGGACAGTCAAGGACTTTTCAGCTTCTCTGCTGTGCCAGTGTCTGCAGGTGCAGGACAAGCTGGGAGGGAGCACAGCCCCAATTACTAGCCCAGGATTTGACCGCAGGTTTCAGATTGAGCCCCAAATTGGCCAGTGGTATATTCCATATCATGCACGTCGTGCCCAGTGTATAGATGATGCTCTGTCTGGAAGTACTCTGTCTTGCTCTGGGTCATCTCTCTCCAGGTGGT
>NW_010146639.1:0-4037 GCF_000699245.1 Pterocles gutturalis
CCGCGGGTCGGGGGAGGCCGCGCTTTAGATCCGCGTTAAAAACCGGCTTCAAGTTCCAGCACCACCGGTGTGTTATTGCTGCCTTCTCCCTTTAGAAGGCTCGTTACTGGCGGGGGTGCTGGGGACCGAGGCCACTGACACTTTTAACGCCCCCCTTCCACCCCCTCATATTAGCTGAAAGCACGTTTAAAAAAAATTGCATCATTTTAAAAATAAGATTTTTTTGTCTGCTCCAAAGAGAGACTTCCTATTTAAGAAAATGCAATTATCTCCTTTAAAGGACCTCACACTCTGTTCAGTTAGCTAGTGAGGGACAGCTGGGAGGAAAGCTGTCCCTAATTCTGCCAATACTAATCATACGCTAATTCTGCTGTGATCGGGTGTCAATCGGCTGAGAAAAAGAGGGGAAAAAGTGTATACAAGATAAAGATACTGTTCTTTTGTGGGAAACTCACTTTCTGGGGACATCTTTCATATGGTTTCCTGTTCGGCAGCACCCCTACCTAACTCCCAGTACCGCAGCTGTAGCTGAAGTTCTTCTCTGCGTTCTGCAGTTTCCGACACCCCCTCGGTCCGGGCAGCCCATGGCACCAGCACAGGGACCGGCTCGTGGCAGGAACAGACGGGTGCCGGCTGTCACAGGAATAGTGACAGGAGCCACTGGCACGTGAGGCTCTCACACTGACTTTGTCTAGCCTAGCTAACGGCAATGTCTGCATACATAGTTTTAAAGCTCCAGTTAACCCCAGTATGGAAACATGGATTCCATTTTAAATGTGTTCAAGCCCCCTTTGACTTCAAGCAGATACAAGTATGCAGGTAATTGCTTCCCTGACAAGAACAACATTATATACAAGCTTGACTCTGAGCATATGCAAACCTAAAACACCCAATTTCTCCTCCAACTGGTCGTTAATCTTCAAAAATATAAACCTATCTCAATTTAATTTCTGTAATTCTACATTTAGATAGGTTAAGAATTTTTTCTTATTTCTTGTATGTGCGTATAAGAAAAAAAGAACATATGCACTCTTTGCCTGATTTTGTTATGATTTATATGCACAAATACAGTTGCTATAAGGTTAATCATTGTATTGGGTTTTGGTAGCAGGGAGGCTACAGGGGTGGCTTCTGTGAGAAGAGGACAGAGGCTTCCCCCATGTCCAACAGAGCCAGTGCAGCCGGCTTCACGATGGAGCCGCTGCTGGCCAAGGCTGAGCCCATCAGTGACAGTGGCAGCGCCTCTGGGATAACATATTTAAGAAGGGGAGAAAAAAAATCTGCAACAGCAGTAGCACTCAGAAGAGAGGAGTGAGAATATGTGAGAGAAACAACTCTGCCCAGCTGAGGAGGAGAGTGATAGAGCAGCTTTGGTGGGTACCTGGCATCCAGCCAGGGTAACCCACCACATTAATCCATTATTTGAAATAACTCGGCAGTTTCAGTCACAGAATTGATGCGTTTGACTTACTGAAGAAAACAAATTTATTTACTCTTAAAAAAATAGTCCAAATAAATTGAACATTTAAAAAAATTTTCTGATGTGTCCTAGATATCTACAGAGGTCAGTGCACTGGGCTGAGGGCATCATAAAGCCTCTGTGCAGCCAGTTCCACCATTTCACGAAGGGATTCGTCATCTTCACTTCCTGGCTCACAGTCAACTGTCTGTGAACAAAAAAAGAAGTATGTCAGAACAACTAGTGCTTCATATTCCTTTTCAGCATGTGAATTATGCTTGTAAGGGGAAAGGGAAAAGTAATCGTGCAAACTGGAAAGAAAATTATCAAGAGCAGCACTGTGTGTTTTTAAATGGTCTGCCAGTGTGTAGAAGAGTTCACGGTAGACTTATGCAAGTCCTGCTACAGAACAACAAGCTTCATTTTGAGTTCTATGTTTGATTAATAACTTATTCCAAAACTACTATGTAAAATGCATAAAGTTCAGTAGATAACATTTAATTCAAAATCAAATACAAACACACAAGGTTCAGTCCCAGAGATTTCATTTTATCTGTGAATTCACCCACACTGTATTGGGTTGATATCATAAAACACACGCATTCATCACAGAGGTACAGGCACCTGTACTCAGGGAGTCTTCACATGAATGTTCCCACGCTAATATGACAATACTTACATCAAAATAAAACCCCAGAGATTAATTTATCACTAAAACAATTTAAAATGTCTTCCTTGAGGAAGATGCCCACCCCAAACATGCAAGTTCATCAACATTCAACCCAATCCCCCAGCTGCTCTATCTCCAGAACAAAGGGCAGCATTTGCACAGTAATACTATTCTTGATCCTGCGGACTTTCTAGGCTCTAAGATCGTACCTTCTCTAATTCAGTATTCACGTGCTACTCTTCTGAACAAGTGACTCCTTTCAGCTGTAAAGGTTTAGGGAGGAGGGAAGGCGTCTGAAGACATGCATTTAATGTTATCTAGCAACACTGTTAAAAGCATGTTAACTGTAAGATCATAGTGTTAAGAGTTAATGTGGCAAAAATAAATCCATGCGTCCCCCCATATAGTCAGATCTATACTAAGCAGTTTTTTATTTTAAGGTTATTAAAGTTTTATAAGCAGATAAATATGCACATGAAGAAGGACAGCTCTTTCTTGTAAAACTTGGTTCACAATGACACAAGCTTGCCATTGCCAACACAGTTTGTAAGTATTACAAAGATACACACTGTTGCAGCTGAGTTGCCATTAAGGTTTCTACTCATACACAAGTCTTTTAACACTAATGACATATATTAGTATAATATTATATGAAAATGAAACCTAACTTCTTGATTAAGCAGTATGATTTTTTTCCCAATCTTGTTACATTTTTCTCTACTGCAAGAGCTCTTTTCATCAGTCCTGTATTTTCCTGTGTGCTATGTATACATCAAAATGTAGCAAATGTTTATTAAAAAAATGAAAAAAAGATGATGCAGCAAGCATTGTGTGTTAACCACAAGACAGTAACTCACTATCCTCTTAAGGTAATTAACATTCACTTGTTTTGTTCCAATACGTAACAAATTTTGGGCAGGGACCAACCTTTTCTTCTGGGTTTGTAGAACACTTAAAACATTTGTTGTGGTCTCGAAGGTCAGAACCTAAGAGTTACTCCAGTGGAATATATTACTACTATGGATAGTGGCAATACATTATATATTTTTAATATGTGAATATTGATTACATAAACATTGGCAGCATATTTTTTTAAATGCAGAAAACTCTCTAACAAACTTGGTAAACTCAGCTTGCAGGCTGGATGAGTATTTATTTCAGGAAGGCTGGCTACTGATCGACTGATGAGAACGTCAAATTAATGGAAAGTGAATAGGCTTAAGTTGTTTTTATACAGAATCCAAAACCACTTCCTTAGCAAATGGGGACACGACATTCTAGGCAGCTCTGTATACTAGACTGGAGACTCACCTCTGCTAAACATAACTGCACAAAAGCAGGTGCTTTGCTGTACATACCCGAGTATCCAGTGAAATGTTCGCAGTCTTTCCATCAACCGTGACGCACAGGACAGAGTCATCTTTTGAACTCACACAGTCTTCTCCAAACATATCCCTAAAACAGACATCTATGCATGTAAGATGTGGCCAAACAGCAAAACTAGGTTTTTCTTTCTATTAATCTTAGGCTTCCAAAGGCACTTTGTCAGCAGGGTATCTCCTTTCAACAGCTATTACTTAACCCACTCAGACACAATTAACAAATAGCAATCTAAATTATTATGACAGTGGGTGTCACATAACAGTTAAGTATTTTACCAAAAAAAAAAAAAAAAATCTCATCATAAATAAAGGGAAGAATTCCTGTGATTTCAAAAGAGGTAAGAGTTCTATGTAAATAACAGAACATACATCAGAGTAAGTTTTAAAAGAGAAGGGATTCAAACCAGTATTTTCATAAGCATTCATAGCATAATTTTGGGAGAAAACAAAAAAAAATTGCTTCTGAAAGAAATAACTGCGCCCTGTATTCAAAATTTTAATGATGCTGAGAAGTTTTTTTTACTGC